>NC_057712.1:56042524-56086824 GCF_004010195.1 Chiloscyllium plagiosum
GTTTGGTTAAGAAAAAGAAGGAAGCATATGTCAGGTACAGACAGGATAGATCAAGTGAATCCCTAGAAGAGTATAAAGAAAGTAGGAGTATACTTAAGAGGGAAATCAGGAGGGCAAAACGGGGACATAAGATAGCTTTGGCAACAGAATTAAGGAGAATCCAAAGGGTTTTTACAAATACGTTAAGGACAAAAGGGTAACTTGGGAGAGAATAGGGCCCCTCAAAGATCAGCAAAGCGGCCTTTGTGTGGAGCCACAGAAAATGGGGGAGATACTAAATGAATATTTTGCATCAGTATTTACTGTGGAAAAGGATATGGTAGATACAGACTGTAGGGAAATAGATGGCGACATCTTGCAAAATGTCCATATTACAGAGGAGGAAGTGCTGGAACTCTGTGGGAAGCTAGAGAAGTGATTGCTGGGCCTCTTGCTGAGATATTTGTATCATCGAGTCACAGTTGAGGTGCCGGAAGACTGGAGGTTCGCAAACGTGGTGCCATTGTTTAAGAAGGGTGGTAAAGACAAGCCAGGGAACTATAGACCGGTGAGCCTAACCTCAGTGGTGGGCAAGTTGTTGGAGGGGATCCTGAGGGACAGGATGTACATGTATTTGGAAAGGCAAGGACTGATTAGGGATAGTCAACATGGTTTAGTGCATGGGAATCATGTCTCACAAACTTGATTGAGTTTTTTGAAGAAGTAATAAAGACGATTGATGAGGGCAGAGCAGTAGTTGTGATCTATATGGACTTCAGTAAAGCGTTCAACAAGGTTCCCCATGGGGAGACTGATTATCATGGTTAGATCTCATGGAATACGTGGAGAAGTAGCCATTTGAATAGAGACTGGCTCAAAAGGTAGAAGACAGAGGGTAGTGTTGGAGAGTTGTTTTTCAGACAGGAGGCCTGTGACCAGCGGAGTGCCACAAGGATCGATGCTGGGCCCTCTACTTTTTGTCATTTACATTCTGTCTGAGGTACAGTTAGTAAGTTTGCAGATGACACCAAAATTGGAAGTGTGGTGGACAGCAAAGAGGGTTACCTCAGATTACAACAGGATCTGGACGAGATGGGCCAACTGGCTGAGAAGTGGCAGATGCAGTTTAATTCAGATAAATGTGAGGTGCTACATTTTGGGAAAGCAAATCTTAGCAGGACTTATACACTTAATGGTAAGGTCCTAGGGACTGTTGCTGAACAAAGAGACCTTGGAGTGCAGGTTCATAGCTCCTTGAAAGTGGAGTCGCAGGTAGATAGGATAGTGATGGCGGCGTTTGGTATGCTTTCCTTTATTGGTCGGCTGTTTTCCCTGGAGCGTTGGAGGCTGAGGGGTGACCTTATAGAGGTTTACAAAATTATGGAGGGGCATGGATAGGATAAATACACAGTCTTTTCCCTGGGATCGGGGAGTCCAGAACTAGAGGGCATAGGTTTAGGGTGAGAGGGGCAAGATATAAAAGAGAGCTAAGGGGCAACGTTTTCACACAGAGGGTGGTACATGTATGGAATAAGCTGCCAGAGGATGTGGTGGAGGCTGGTACAATTCCAACATTTAAGAGGCATTTGGATGGTTATATAAATAGGAAGGGTTTGGATGGATATGGGCCAGGTGCTGGCAGGTGGGACTAGATTGGGTTGGGATATCTGATCGGCATGGACGGGTTGGACCAAAGGGTCTGTTTCTATGCTGTTCATCTCTATGACTCTATGCAGCAAGACCTGGGTTGCTAAGCAGCAAGTAACATTACTGCCATACACATGCTGGACAATGGCCATCTCCAACGAGACAGAATCTAACCATCTGATGTAGGGCATTTTGGCAATAGGCTAAGAAACTTGGATACCAATAACAAAGCCACTTACACACCATACTGTGCCACGTGCCATGGATCTTTTGACATGTGTTGGTTTTCTTTTTCATTTCTACTAATTCAAAATATTCCTGCTTCCTGGACTTTGATATCGTTTTACCCCACCTCTTTACCCAATATTAGTGGTCTAAAGTACCTTGCCAAATTGTTCCCGAGTCTTGATGATGAGTGTCAACATTTCTCTTGAATTATGGAGGATGTGTTCGATATCACCTTGGGCGACTTAAAACTCCACCAAGACATTCTCTGAGTGTATGCAAGGATCTCCTCCAAGTCCTCTGGTTTCTTCCCAAAGATGTACAGGTTAGGTGGTGTGGACCATACTGAATTGTCTGGTAGTATCCAGGGATGTCTCAGTTAGGTAGATCAGTCATGAGAAATACAGGATAGATTTGGGCACTGGGTCTGGGCGGGATGCTCTTTGGAGGGTTGGTGAAAATGCAATGGGCCAAGTGGCCTCTTTCTGCACAAAAACGATTCTATGATTCAGAAAAAGCAGTTTTCAAAAAGATAGTTGCAAATGCAGAGGGGCAACTGATTATGGTTTCGGCAAGGTCATTTGCTTCTGTGTTCTGCAATTACAGAGTACCTGGGAAAGCTAACTTTTTCTAAGCTGTACTTTCCTCACCAATAGTCTTTGGGTGAGAAAGTGCAGCAACATTGCATATTGTACAGGGGGAGAATTCACAATGTGATTCAATGTTGACATATGCTTTAATTACTAGCATTGACAAAATGCATGATTTAGAAATAGTGAGATGCAAAGGCAGTTAACAGACTGGAAATGCATGCATATGGAAGACTTCATACTGTATGCATATGAATGAATTAACTTTGATCTCTGCTTGAGTTACAAAGACAAGAACACAGCCTCAATAGATTCCAGAGCTAAAAGGCAATGTGTTGTGAAGGAAATCTTGGGAATCTTTGCATATTAGAGAATCATGCTGAAATAGCTGGTCATGATTCAAGCTTAAACTGAAAATGCCGATTTTCTATAAATCAGATATCAAAACTATTGCAATTTAAAAATAAAGACTTTGCAACACATCAATTATGACTGAATTAAGGGTATAAAAATCAGAAGTTAATGTCACTGACGTGGTTTGAGCTTACCTCTCTATGGACTTGTGAATTCGTCTCCACTGAGGGTAATGTGCTTCCTGTTCAAAACCACCTCCTTTGGTTCTGGCTTGTTGAGCAGCATTAAGTGATCTCGTGTCAATGATATAGCCACGTTTTCCTGCCCACAGCGTGGCATTGATCAATTTTTCATCATCTTTACACCGTCTTCCATTGGTTCCAGTCAATGGCTGCGAACTGCGCATCATTACCTAAAAATGTTTCATAATTAAATTTGGAAATTAAATAATGACAATCCCCTGACATAACAAAAACCTTAATCTAGGTACCATATAAGATGGGTGTTATGACATGGCAACGAACCCTTCTGTTAATTCAACCAAACGACCAGAAAAGCTCACCTCGTCTCAATCTTTTAAAATATCTCAGATACAAGATGACAGTAAATGAGTTACAGTCAGGGGACAGAAAGAGAACCGGCAGGCAATGCAGGGAGCCCCTGTGGCCGGTCCCCTCAATAACAAGTATACCTTTTTGGATACTGTCAGTGGGACGACTTACCGGGGTAAGCAATAGGGCACAGGTCTCTGGTACAGTTGTCCCTGTTGCTCAGAAGAGAAGGGGGAAGAGGAGCAGAGTATTAGTCATTGTGGACTCCATAGTTAGGGGGACAGACAGAAGGTTCTGTGGGAATGAGACACTCATGGTTGGTGTGTTGCCTCCCAGGTGCCAGGGTTTGTGATGTCTGTTTTTTTGGGATCATTGTGGAGGAGGGAGAGCAGCCTCAAGTCGTGGTCCACATAGGCACCAACGATATAAGTAGGAAGAGAAATAGGAATTTAAGGGAAAAATTCAGGGAGCAAGGGTGGAAGCTTAGAGCTCGGACAAACAGAGTTGTTCTCTCTGGTTTGTTGCCCATGCCACGTGCTAGCGAGGCGAGGAATAGGGAGAGACAGAAGTTGAACACGTGACTACACGGATGGTGCAGGAGGGAGGGTTTTGGATTCCTGGATAATTGGGGCTATTTCTGGCGTAGGTGGGACCTCCACAAACAGGATGGTCTTCAGCTGAACTAGAAGGGTACCAATATCAGGAGGGGGGGGGCAAATTTGGTAATACTCTTCGGGTGGGTTTAAACTAATTCAGCAGGAGGATGGGAACCCAAATTGTAGTTTGAGTGTAGAGGAGGTTGAGAGTAGGGAAGTGTAAAATAAGGTTTCAGATTTGCAAGAGGGCACCAGCAAGCAAAAGGTTGGTTTGAAGTGTGTCTATTTCAATGCCAGGAGCATTCGAAATAAGGTGGGGGAAACTTACAGCATGGGGCAGTACCTGGGATTTTAATGTTGTGGCCATTTCACAGACATGGGTAGAGCAGGGACAGGAATGCTTGCTGCAGATTTTGGGATTTTGATGTTTCAGTAAGAACAGAGATGATGGTAAAAGAGTTGGAGGTGTGGCATTGTTAGTCAAGGACAGTATAACGTTCGAGGACTCATCAACTAAGGCAATATGGGCTGAGATTAGAAACAGGAAAGGAGAAGTCACCCTGTCAGGAGATTTCTATGGGCCTTCAAATAGTTCCAAAGATTTAGAGGAAAGGATAGCAAAGGTGATTCTCGATAGGAGCAAGAGTGACAGGGTTATTGGGGATTTCAACTTTCCAAATATTGACTGGGAATACTACAGTTTAAGTACTCTAGTTTTTGGTCCATTGTCCGCATACTGTCTAACACAGTATGTAGACAGGCCAACAAATTAGATTTGGAGGTAGGTGACCATGATTCAGTTATGTTTACTTTAGCGATGGAAAGAAATAGGTATATAACACAGGGCAACAATTACAGCTGGAAAAAAGGCAATGACGATGCGATTAGACTAGATTTAGGATGCATAGGATGGGGAAGGAAACTGCAGACAATGGGCACAATTGAAATGTGGAGCTTATTCAAGGAACAGCTACTGTGCGTCCTTGATAAGTACATACCTGTCACACAGGGAGGAAGTTGTTGAACGCAGGAGGAAGAAGGCAGCTTATGAGATGTGAAGGCTCAGTTAGGGTGATTAAGAGTTACAAGGTAGCCAGGAAAGACCTAAGAGAGAGCTAAGGCGAGCGAGGAGGGAACATGAAAAGTTGTTGGCAGATAAGATCAGGGAAAACCCTAAAGCTTTCTATAGGTATAAGGGATAAAAGAATGATTAGAGTAAGATAAGGGCCAATCAAGGACAGTAGTGGGAAGTTGTGTGTGGAGTCAGAGGAGATAGGAGAAGTGCTAAATGAATATTTTTCGTCAGTATTCACACTGGAAAAAGACAACATTGTCGAGGGGAACACTGAGATACAGCCTACTCGACTAGATGGGATTGAGGTTCACAAGGAGGAGGTGTTAGCAATTCTGGAAAGTGTGAAAATAGATAAGTCCCCTGGGCTGGATGGGATTTATCCAAGGATTCTCTGGGAAACCAGGGAGAAGATTGCAGAGTCTTTGGCTTTGATCTTTATGTTGTCATTGTCTACATGAATAGTGCCAGAAGTCTGGAGGATAGGAAATGTTGTCCCCTTGTTCAAGAAGGGGAGTACAGATAACCCTGGTAACTGTAGACCACTCAGCCTTACTTCAGTTGTGGGTAAAGTGTTGGAAAAGGTTACAAGAGATAGGATTTATAATCATCTTGAAAGGAACAAGTTTGATTAGGGATAGTCAACACAGTTTTGCGAAGGGTAGGTCAGGCCTCACAAACCTTGAGTTATTTGCGAAGGTGACCAGACAGGCGGGTGAGGGTAACACTGCTGATGTGGTATATATGGATTTCAGTAAGGTGGTTGATAAGGTTCCCCATTGTAGGCTATTGCAGAAAATATGGAGGCATGGGATTGAGGCAATTCAGCAATTTGGATCAGAAATTGGCGAGCTGAAAAAAGACAGGGTTGTGATTGATCAGAAATGCTCATCCAGGGGTTCAGTTACTCGTGGTGTACCACAAGGATCTGTTTTGGGTCCACTGCTGTTTGTCATTTTTATAAACGACCAAGCTGAGGGCACTGAAGGACGGGTTAGTAAATTTGCAGACAACACTAAGGTCGGTACAATTGTGGATAGTGCCAAATGGTTTTTAAATTCCTTAAGTGTGGAAACAGGCCATTCGGCTCAACTAGTCGACACCGACCCTCCAAAGAGTAACCCACCCAGACCTAGCCAAGATTTACCCCAGACTAATGCACCTAACACTATGACCAATTCACCTGATCTGCACATTTTGGATTGTGGGAGGAAACTGGAGCATCCGGAGGAAACCCACGCAAACACAGGGAGAATGTGCAAAACTCCACACAGTTGCCCAAGGCAGGAATTGAACCTGGGTCCCTGGTGCTGTGAGGCAGCAGTGCTAACCACTGAGCCACCGTGCCACCCTATCTAGAGGTGTTGTAGGTTACAGAGCGATATAGGTAAGCTGCAGAGCTGGGCTGAGAGGTGGCGAATGGAGTTTAACGCAGAAAGGTGTGACGTGATTCACTTTGAAAGGTGGAACAGGAATGCAGAGTACTGGGCGAATAGTAAGATTCTTAGTAGTGTAGATGAGCAGAGAGATCTCGCTGTCCATGTACATGGATCCCTGAAAGTTGTCACCCAGGTTAATAGGGCTGTAAAAGAAGACATATGGTATGTTAACTTTTATTAGTAGAGGGATAGAGTTTCTGAACCATGAGATCATGCTGCAGCTGCACAAACCTCTGGTGTGGCCGCATTTGGAGTATTGCGTACAATTCTGGTCACCGCATTACAGGAAGGATGTGCAAGCTTTGGAAAGGATTCAGAGGAAATTTAGTAGGATGCTGCCTGGTACGGAGGGAAGGTCTTATGAGGAAAGGTTGAGGGACTTGAGGCTGTTTTTGTGACAAAGAAGACGGTTGAGAGATGACTTAATTGAGACATATAAGATGATCAGAGGGTTAGATAGGGCAGACAGCGAGAGCCTTTTTCCTCAGGTAGTGATGGCTAGCATGAGAAGGCATAGCTTCAAACTGAAGGGTGACAGATACAGGACAGATGTCAGAGGTAGTTTCTTTACTCAGAGAGTAGTAGGGGCGTGAAACATACTACCTGCAACAGTTGTAGACTCACCAACTTTACAGGCATTTACATGGTCATTGGATAGGCAGATGGATGAGAATGGAATAGTGTAAGTTAGATGGGCTTCAGGTTGGTGCAACATTGAGGGCTGAAGGACCTGAACTGCAATGTAATGTTCTATGTTCGATGAATGACAGAGAATTCCCAAATTCCACCATTTAAAGAAAATAATATCAATTTATTCCTTAACTCAAAGTGAACATTAAACAACTATTCACAATTTTAAGCCACCCCTTTCTCTTAAATGTTGTTATCTACCTGCCTCCAACTCTATAACAATATATTGTTCCAATAAAATACTTATTAAAATTACATCAACTTAATTTCAATAACCACACAGCGGCTTTTGACTTCAATGCCTGTCTTCCTCCAGCTGAAGATCTCCCTGGGTAAGTCTTCTTTCTTTTCACTGCGAATATGTTTTATAAGAAAAGGTACCTCTGTTGGAGTGTTTCAACATCTTGGGACTCTCTCTCTATGGCAATTACTCTGATTTTCAAAATGCCTGCCTCTTTATATCCCCAACATCGGATCATCTCATTGGTTCAATGTTGGCAAAACAATAGGTTTAAACTCGATTGGGCTTTAGTATCCTTGGGCATAACTTAAATTGATTGGTTAAATTCGAATGGTTGTCAAAACAGCAACCAACTCAGGTATCTATTTCACAGCCAAATTGTCCATATTTTCAAGCTTCCAGGACACTGAGACTACTCTTGTAAGCCCTCAGTGCAGAACAGCATCAAGTCTCTCTTAAAGGTACAGTACATGCCTTCAACTTCATAATACAACAGAATGTATTAGTCAAGTATAGGAATACTTTATTTTGCGTTTTAGATTTATGGACACTGAGAATATTTACACTTTTATTCATGTACACGCAAGAAGTATCCCTAGCCCATACCAAGAATAAGCACAGATTCAGATTACAGGTACGCAAACAGAGGTGTTCACAAGATGATCTTTGGTGTTCGTCATGTAAACGATCTCTACTTGCTGACTTATGATTTATAACTAATTGTATGACATCAGACTGTCATCCAACAGGTTTATTTGAAATCACAAGCTTTCAGAGTACTGCTCATTCGCCAGGTAAAGGGATGTTTTACATTAGCTATGGGAAGTACGGGGTTACACGGATACTTTTGGAGGCTATGTCACCTGACAAAGGAGCAGCGTTCCAAAGATTGTGATTTCAAGTAATTGGATTATAACTTAGTGTCATCTGACTTCTGATTTTGTCCATCCCAGTCCAACACTGGAACTCTATATCATGGCTTAGAATTCGATTTTATTGTCACGTGTACTCAAGTATAGGAACACAAGACTACAGTGAAAAGTGTTCAAAGCCACATTGTTTCGGTTCGCTATATACATATTTCTGCAAGTCTGCTGACGGCACCACCATTGTAGGCCGAATTTCAAAATGATGAGACAAAATACAAGAGACAGTGCTTGGTGACACAGTGTAAAAATAACAATCTCTCCCTCAACATTAATGGTGCTGAGGTGGAGATGGTCAAAAGCATCAGGTTCCGAGAAGTCATGATCACTAAGCTGTCCTGGTCATCCACATTGATGTGACATTGAAAAAGCACAACAATGCCTCTATTTCCTCAAGAGGCTAAAGAAATTCAGCACGTCCATAAAGACTCTTAGCATTTTTTATAGAATGCTTTCTGTGGTGCATCTATCATAGAGTCATAGAGCATGGAAACAGAATCTTCGGTCCAACCCGTCCATGCCGACCAGATATCCTAACCCAATGCACTCCCACCTGCCAGCATCTAGCCCATATCCCTCCAAACCATTCCAATTCATATACCCATCCAAATGCCTTTCTAATGTTGCAATTGTACTAGCCTCCACCACTTCCTCTGGCAGCTCATTCCATGCACGCATTATCCTCTGCGTGAAAATGTTGCCCCTCAGGTCTCATATCTTTCTCCACTCACCCTAAACCTATGCCCTCTAGTTTTGAATTCCCCCACCCCAGGAAAAAGACTTTGTCTACTTATCCTATCCATACCCCTTATAATTTTGTAAACCTCAGCCTTCAATGCTCCAGGGAAAACAGCCCCAGCATGTTCAGCCTCTCCCTATAGCTCAAATCCTCCAACCCTGGCAACATCCTTGTAAATCTTTTCTGAACCCTTGCAAGTTTCACAATATCTTTCCAATAGGAAGGAGACCAGAATTGCACGCAATACTCCAACAGTAGTCTAACCAATGTCCTGTCCAGCCACAACATGACCTCCCAACTCCTGTACTCAATACTCTGACCAATAAAGGAAAGCATACCAAATGCCTTCTTCACTATCCTATCTACCTGTGACTCTGCTTTCAAGGAGCTATGAACATGCACGCCAAGGTCTCTTTGTTCAGCAACGCTCCCTAGGACCTTACCATTAAGTGTATAACTCCTGCTAAGATTTGCTTTCCCAAAATGCAGCACCTCACATTTATCTGAATTAAACTCCATCTGCCACTTCTCAGCCCATTGGCCCATCTGATCAAGATCCTGTTGCAATCTGAAGTAATCTTCTTCGCTGTCCACTATGCCTCCACAATTTTGGTGTCATCTGCAAACTTACTAATGATACGTCTTGGGCTCACATCCAAATAATTGATATAAATGGTGAAACGCAGTGGACCCAGCACGAATCCTGGTCATAGCACTCCACTGGTCACAAGCCTCCAGTCTGAAAAACAACCCTCCACCACCACCCTCTGTCTTCGACCTTTGATCCAGTTCTGTATCCAAATGGCTAGTTCTCCCAGTATTCCGTGAGATCTAACTTTGCTAACCAGTCTCCCATGGGGAACCTTGTCGAATGCCTTACTGAAGTCCATATAGATCACATCTACCGCTCTGCCCTCATCAATCTTCTTTGCTACTTCTTCAAAAAATTCAATCAAGTTTGTGAGACATGATTTCCCACATACAAAGCCATGTTGACTATCCCTATCAGTCCTTGCCTTTCCAAATACATGTACATCCTGTCCCTCAGGATTCCCTCCAACAACTTGCCCACCACTGATGTCAGACTCATTGGTCTATAGTTCCCTGACTCGTCCTTACCACTCTTCTTAAACAGTGGCACCATGTTAGCCAACCTCCAGTCTTCCAGCAACTCATCTGTGACTTTCGATGATACAAATATCTCTGCAAGAGACCCAGCAATTACTGCCCTGGCTTCCCAGAGTTCTAGGGTACACCTGATCAGGTGCTGGGGATTTATCCACTTTTATGCATTTCAAGACATCCAGCACTTCCTGCTCTGTAATATGAACATTTTTCAAATGTCATCATCTATTTCCCTACAGTCTATACCTTCCATGTCCTGTTTCAAAAGTAAATACTGATGCGAAATACTTGTTTAGTATCTCCCCCATTTTCTGCGGCTCCACATAAAGACCACCTTGCTGATCTTTGAGGGGCCCTATTCTCTCCCTGGTTATCCTTTTGTCCTTAATGTATTTGTAAAAACCCTTTGGATTCTCCTTAACTCAAAATTCATATGGCTTGGTATGGTAACTGCTCTGCCCAAGACTATAATAAACTACAAAGAGTTAGGAACCTTTACACAGCCCGGTCCATCAAGCAAGCCAACCTTTCATCCATTGACTCCATCTATATTTCTTGCTGCCTCTTCCATTGGACAGAAGATACAAAAGCTTAAACATACATACTAACAAGTTCAACAACAGCTTCTTCCCCGCTAATACTAAACTTCTGAATGGACCTCTAAAATTTTAAATTTAATGTTGATCTTGCTCTTTGTGCACCTCCTCTGCAGCAGCAATGTTACATCCCTCGCTCTGATCTATTATGCAAATGCACTTTGCATTGTATGATCTGCCTGTACTGCATGTAAAACAAAAAACCTTTCACTGTACCCAAGTACATGTGACAATAATAAAATCAAGTAAATCAAATCAAATCCATGCTCATAAAATGGCTTGCACTATTGGTCTCATTGACATTGTCTTGTAGAGATTAGGAGGCAGCTTTGGACCAGACCCAAAAATAGGTGAAGTACATAGAACAGTATTGACACAAATCTCAAAAAGAAAAATATGTATTAGACTGTCTTACACTTACTGGCCTTCAAGTAGTTGTTCTTCCACACCTTAGCTCCAAGACTGGTTTTCGGTTATCATGATTCCAGTGAGCAATGACTAGGTCATTTTTTGCCAGTCTCTCCCCCCACCTTTATCCTGCAGTATGCAGTCCTTGCTAGTCAGCTGCTTCCATTTTGCTCAGCTGATTCCTGCCCAAGTTCTGATATGGTTTGCTATTGTTTCCCATTCTGCAGTCAGGTGCTATGACTTGTCTGACTAAATGAATATAATTTCAAATTGCCCCAGTGGCTGCCATCATTAATTTTCAGCTGTACTCTGACAAGAACAAGGCGATCTGTTAAAGCCCGAAACTGTTTAACATTATTTTTCAACTCAAATTATATATTGCAACATAACCACGAGGAACTTGGCTGCAACTTGACACTTCAGTAAAATGCAGCTGGATGCGAGACTAATTGAGGGTCTCAAGATGAAATCATTCGAAACTTGGAGCGCAACTTGTGCTTTTGACAGGCTGAACTGAGAAGGAAGACACTCCCCTACTCAGAGTAATACAACAGATGTAATTCACCACAGATCAACTGAGTTTGTTCAACCACTCAAAAACAACATCTGAGAAGCACACTTAGGCTTGCTACCTGGAATAAGCTTGAGCTTTAAGTACAGAATGAGAATCCCATTTTTATTGAACTCCTATTCTTGCTGTAATTTAGATTCTGTCCAGTACTCACTAGCAGTCAGGTGTTTTCCTGCAAAGGACAGTAAAAGGAGAGATAGATTAGCTCATCAAAATGCTGATAGCTGACTGACTGAGACAGGCAGAGACAGACAGCTGGCTCCACCACAAGTTACTCTCTGCTTCTACTTCATGCATTGTTCTTGTAGCCAAACTACTTACCACATTGCCCTCCACTTCAATTCTTCCTTATCCATCTCCTGATCTTTCCCCTTCAGTTCTTCTCCACTCACCTCTCCACTTCCAGCCCTCATCACCTCCACTCTCCCACCCCATCATACTTCCCCAAATACTTGCATCAATGAGTTATTAAAATGATAACATAGGTGCAGCTTTAAAATGGAAGTCAAGTTACACCGGAATGTCATGGTACACTACACTCAAAATCTGCTATTTTTGAGGTCACAGAAGATCAAAAGCCATGTGTTCCAATGTGGTTGTACTCTCCATTGACTATTCCTGCAGAAACAGGAATACTAAGTTTTAGTATTTTCTGGCAATATTTTCTTGTGGTTATTGAAACTCTTGAACAGGAGTCCCACTATTGGTCAATAATAAGATTTAGCAAAGGGTCCATCTCACCATCACATGAAACCTGCGATCTTCTGCCACAGCTACTACTATACAGCTCCACCTGCTGGACCAAAGCACTTAACATTAGTTTTACCTTCAGAAAAGGTGGTAGTGAAGCTTGGGTCTGAAAACTTCCATTTGCCATTCTGTTCAGTTGGGCCTATAACCCCATTAAAATGATGAAAGTACACAGGAAACAAAACCTTTTTTTAAAAAAAGAAAAATGTAAAAAATGCTCAACTATATAGAAATTTAACAAGATGTTTTTGTACGTATGGATTGCTGTAAAGAGAGAACAAAATCTGAAAAACAAACTGAGCCTGATAATAGCTCAAACATTTCAAGTTGTTTCTTTTTTCAGAATGTTACATTGATTTTTGACTGAGATAGTAATAACGGATATATATACATCAGGATATAGATCAGTTGGAGGCAAAAAAATGACAGATGGAGTTTAATCCGGATAAACGCAAGGTGATACATTTTGGAAGGTCAAGTACAGGTGGAAATTATACAGTGAATAGCAGAACCCTTAGGAGTATTGATATGCAGAGAGATCTGGGCGTGTGGGTCCACAGATCATTGAAGGTGACAGCACAGGGAGATAAAGTAGTAAAAAGGGCCAATGGCATGCTTGTCTTCATTAGAGGGCCATTGAGTATAAGAATAGACAAGTTATGTTGCAGCTTTATAGAACTTTAATTAGGCCACACTTGGAATATTACATACATTTCTGATCACCACACTATATGAAGAATGTGAATGTTTTGGAGAGGGTACAGAAAAGGTTTATCAGTATGTTGCCTGAGGGATTTTAGCTATGAAGAAAGGCCGGATAGACTGGGTTTGTTTTCACTGGAACGCAGGAAGTTGAGGGGTAAGCTAATTGAAGTTTAAAAGACTGTGAATGGCATGGACAGAGTGGAAAACAAGGCTTTTTCCCAGGGTGGAGGGACCTGGTTCAAGGTGCAGTGGAGATGTGGAAGGCAGTTTATTCAAAGAAAGAGTGGTGAGTGCCTGGAACACATTGCCAGGAAAGGTGGTGGAAGCAGACACAACAGCAGCATTCAAGAAGCACCTGGACGAATACATGATTAGCAAGGGAATAGATGGATATGGATCCTGTAAGAGATGGAAGGGTAAAATATGACGGTGCAGGGGCTGAAGGGGCTGTTCCTATGCTGTATTGTTTTATGTAACCCGTACTTGAAAAAACAGCTGCCAAGGAGACAAAAAGCACTTATATCTGATAAAAATAATCAGAGATGCTTTCATCAGCTAACTGCCAGTTGCCATACTTCTAAATGCAATCAAATGTGTTGAATTAAGCCAGCCAACTGTCATGGTAAAGCAATTCATGGCCAAAAGTTTTATTTTACTGTGAACTTTAGATCATAGTTGCTGCTTCAAAGTGTGGCTGGAGTGCTTACAGTGTGTGCAGGTGCAAATGATAGCCACAGGATAGGGCATAATTGATGAAAAGCAAGAACAAGGGCAGGTAATGAGAGGCCCATGTTGCCAAGCCTTCCATCAACATTTAGAGAAAGAACTGAGAGGAAAAGAGAAACAAAAAGGCAAAAGAATAATCACGGCCAGGATAAAAATAACTTTTCATTTAAGGACTCCAAGATTTTCTTAAGTGCTACTTTTTTCATTTTCACTGACTCATTTAATAGATGATGTTGTAATGCACTAATAATAACTTTTCTACACCTGCGATAGTTGGACTCAATAGAACAGAATTAGAATAAGTCAACAATAATTATCATTAACTCTCCATGAACTGTAAAGCCACACATAAAAGGAAAACATTACTTTAATGGACAATGTACTTTGAATCAAGACAGACAAGTTAAGAAAAGTATTTCTCCAAAATAATTGATACACACTTCCACACATCTTAAACATATCCTCTACAGACTGGCAAGGTTACAGCTATTATATTGCCATTATACAGCCCATTAAACAAAGCCAGAACATTTTAGCTAGGCAGAAAGAACCCTATTTACTGCATCTTGGATCTCAGTCTCGAGCTTAAATTTAACAACTGACAGTGCTCATTACAGTCAGATCCACAACATTTTTGTGTAAGATTTAGTATTCTTCACACTGAACAACTAGCAGGAGCACAGGAGGATGGCAAGGGCACAATGTACACCTTGGGTGCAGGAATTAAATCTCCAAGAGTGGCTTGGTAGTAACATGACTGCCCTGTGCTACCCAAGTTATAAAGGATGTAGCTGCCACAGGTGAGAAAGGAACCAACGTGGGGGAAAAAAATAACTATCAGCATGACAGTATCAGAAAAGATAATCATTACACAGTCCTTGTGGATAGCACTACTATTGTGATATATGGGGAAAATTTTGAACAGATCTACGATTCAAACCTGGCATTCCTGAGGCCCTGTGAGCAAAGAGACAATGGAATTGTAGTAAATCACAATTTATAAATTCGGTACAGCTTATCGATCATTCCCCATTACCATCAAGGCAGGAAATCAATGCTCGTCGAAAGGCAGCAGGAGAGCATGCCTAAAAAGTGAGATTTAAACTTAATAGGCTACATAGGACTACAGCTGAAAATGTGTTGCTGGAAAAGCACAGCAGGTCAGGCAGCATCCAGGGAACAGGAGAATCGACGTTTCGGGCATAAGCCCTTCTTCAGCAGCGAACAATGGCAACCGAGTATTGGCAACTTCATCATTGGTTAGGTCCGGTGCTGGCGGTGTCAAAGCGGTGGCGGAACGGAATCACAGTGGCATTGACCAATGGTCCCAGTGGCAACAGGTGCAACTCTGACGTTGGTGGGTCTAATGCAGGCGATGGTGAAGCTGTAGCAGAGAAAACTTGGTCTATGGCACCTGAAGAGTGGTGATTTCAACATTGGTTGAGCCTGGTACAGATAGTGGCAAGGCGGTGGAAGATGGTCGGGGGTGCAGGCGTTGATAATAATGAGCTGGCTCAGTGCTGATAGGCTCTGTTTAAACTATATCTTTTTCTTATTCTTTAAAACTGTTCAAAATGATACTAGTGGAAAAGCTTTTCACTGTATTTTACTGTTTTTCTCATTGTAACACACACGATAATAAAATCACTAATTCATTACCTTCCACCAAAGACGGAGAACATACAGGTGTTGTAGTAGATGGGACTGTATTTGCTAAAGCAGTTTGGCTGATATTCCATCCTAGCTGCGTACTCTTCTGCTTGCTTAGTAATCGATGGGTTTTTGAACTCAAGTGATGTGTGTTCTTCTTTTAAGTCAATAGTAGAGTCATAGTGATAGAGTCCAGCACAGAAATGGAAAGAATGTCAACTGAAGACTACAAAATAGCCTTTTCATGGGAGTGCAGCTCACAATAGTGTCCAGTCATGTCAACATACAGAATATTGTACAGTTTGGGGAATGGAGGGCTTATGCCCAAAACGTCGATTCTCCTGTTCCCTGGATGCTGCCTGACCTGCTGCGCTTTTCCAGCAACACATTTTCAGCTCTGATCTCCAGCATCTGCAGTCCTCACTTTCTCTACATAGGACTACAAACAATGCAAGAAGTGAACAGTTTCCAAGGCAAAGCAATTCCACAACCAAAAGATCAGATTTAAGCTCTACAGGTCTACAATATCTAGTTACAATGACTGATGGACAGTTAGACTAGCAGGAGGAGATGGCAGCACAAATATACCAATCTCAGCTATGAGGCAGCCAGCACAAGCCAAGTATCCATCTCCATTTTCAGCTAGAAGTGGAGTAAATGATTCAACGTTGTCTCCTCTTGAAGATCCCTGCATCACAGATGTCAGTCTTCAATGGATTCAATTCACTGCATTTTAAATCTTAAAGGGTTGAAGGCACTGATCATGAAGGAGGATATGGGTCTTGACAAAATTCCAAAAATAGTTGTTAAGTCCCTGAATCTGAATGAGCTACACACTAACCTAACTGCTTCAGCACCGCTACAGTTACAACACTGACTTGAATATAGCAAATTGCCCAGGTTATGTCCTGTCCACAAACAACAATAAGACTAATTACTTAGGAGAAAGTGAGGTTGGATAAAGGGCTTCCTGGTGAAGGGTTCTGGCCCGAAATGTTGATTGTCCTGCTCCTCAGGTGCTGCCTGACCTGTTGTACTTTTCCAGCAACACACACCCAACCAATTAATTCTTTATCAGTCTAATTCTGATCAACAACAAAGCAATGAAGAAGTCATCAATTGTGCTATCAAGTACAAACAATAACCGGCTCACTGACACTCAGTTTGGGTTCTGCCAATGCCACTCAGCTCCTGACCTCAACAGAGCCTTGGTTAAAACATGGGCAAGAGAACTGAAGAGAGTGACTGTCCTGGTCATTAAGGTTGCATCAGAGTGCGGCACCAAGAAGCAGGAGTAAAACTGGAATCCATAGGAATGGGTACAAACTCCCTGCTGGTTGGAGTCATACCTGACACAAAGAAAGATGGTTGTTGTTGTCTGAAGTCAATCATCCCTGCTCCAGGACATCTGTGTAGGAGTTCCTCAGAGTATCATATTAGGTCACCATTTTCTGCTACTTCAATAACATTTCCAGTGTCATAAGAACAAAAATGGGGATTCCTGCTGATAGTTGCGCCAAGTTCAGTACCATTCTCCTCTGATGGTGAAGTAGCCCATGTCCAAATGCAATAAGACTTGGACAATATTCAGGTTTGACCTGACAAGTAGCAAATAACATTCACACCAGTTAAGTGCCACATAATGACCACTCCGATCCAGAGAACATGTAACCATTGCCTCTTGATATTCAGTAGCTTTGCCATCACTGACCACCTTCAACTACCTTCCAAACTTCCAAATCACCTCCCCATTAGCACTGCAGGTCTAACTACACTAAATGGACTGCGTTGGATCAAGAAGGCAGCTCACCACCACCTCAAAGGCAACTAAGGATGGGCAATAAATGCTGATGTAATCAGTAATGACAAATTCCATGAATGAAAAAAAATAAATCATGCACTGACTGTACAAACATAGATTACTCTAACAACACAAACCCCAAGTGCCAAATCCCAGAATCATAACTTGAAGCCTCGATATTCCCCAGATCCAGCCAAACATTGAACTGTGTTCAGTCCCCTATGTACAATTGCTGAATGTGATCATTGTTTTCCAATATCAAGCTTTTTATCCCCCACAAACCTGCATACAGAACGAAAGAAAAATGTTGATTGTATGCTATGTTTTGTGAAGTGGTGAGTAAATAGTGTAATTTGGCCTGCATTAATCAAGGTGATGTATTATTAATTATCAAAGTTTCCTTAGTTTAAACACAGCCTATGTGTAGAACCACAGGAGATGGGGAGATACTAAATGAGTATTTTGCATCAGTGTAATTGTGGAGAAGGACATGGAAGATATAGACTGTAGGAAAATAAATGGTGACATCTTAAAAAATGTCCATATTACAGAGGTGGTGATGCTGGATGTCTTAAAACACAAAGGTGGATAAATCCCCAGGACCTGATCAGGTCTACCCTAAAACTCTGTGGAAAGCTAGGGAGGTGATTCCTGGGACCCTTGCTCAGATACTTATATCATCAATAGTCACATGTAAGGTGCCGGCAGACTGGACATTGGCGAACATGGTGCCACTATTTACGAACGGTGGTAAGGAAAAGCCAAGGAATGATAAACCAGAACCTGATATCGGCGGTGGGCAAATTGTTGGAGGGAATCCTGAGGGACAGGATTTACATGTACTTGGAAAGTCAAGGACTGATTAGGGATAGTAAACATAGTGTTGCATGTGGGAAATCGTGTCTCACAAACTTGACTGAGGTTTTCTGAAGAAGCAAAGAGGATCTATAAGGGCAGAGCAGTGGACGTGATCGACAGACTACAGTAAGACATTTGACAAGGTTCCTCATGGTAGACTGGTCAGCAAGGTTAGATCGCATGGAATACAGTGTGCACTAGCCATTTGGATACAGAACTAGCTCAACGGTAGAAGACAGAGGGTGATGGTGGAGGGTTGCTTTTCAGACTGGTGACCTGTGACCAGTGGTGTGCCACAAGAATCAGTGCTGGGTCCACTGCTTTTCATCATTTACATACATGATTTGGATGTGAATATAGGAGGTACAGGTAGCAAGTTTGGAAGTGTAGTGAACATCAAAGGCGGCTACCTCAAGTACAACGGGAGCATAATCAGATGGGCCAATGAGTCGAGGAATGGCATAGACTTTAAATGTGAGGTGTTGCATTTTGGAAAGTCAAATCAGGGCAGAACTTCTACACTTTAGGGTAAGATCCTGGGGAATGTTGCTGAACAAAGAGACCTTGGGGTGCACGTTCATAGTTCCTTGAAAATAGAGTCACAGATAGTTATGATGTGTGAAGGCAGCGTTTGTATGCTTCCCTTGATTGGTCAGTGCATTGAGTATAGGAGTTGGGAGGTCATGTTGCAGCTGTACAGGACATTGGTTAGGCCACTTTTGGAATCTTGTGTGCAATTCTGGTTTCCCTCCTATCAGAAGAAACTGGAAAGGGTTCAGAAAATGTTACCAGGTTTGGAGGGTTTGAGCTACAGGGAGAGGTTGAATAGGCTGGGACTGTTTTTCGCGGAGCATCAAGAAGCTGAGGGGTGACCTTATAGAGGTTCGTAAAATCATGAGGGGCATGGATAGCATAAATAGACAAAGTATTTTCCCTGGGGTGGGGTAGTCCAGAACTAGACGGCACCAGTTTAGGGTGAGAAGGGAAAGATTTAAAAAGCACCTAAGGAGAAACGTTTTCACACAGAGGGTGGTGCGTGTATGGAATGAGCTGCCAGAGGAAGTCGAAGTGGTTGAGGCTGGTACAATTACAGCATTTAAAAGGCATCTGGATGGGTATATGAATAGGAAGGGTTTAGAAGGATATGGGCCTGGTGCTAGCAAATGAGACAAGATTAATTTAGGATATCAGGTCGGCATGGACGAATTGGACTAAAGGGTCTGTTTCCGTGCTGTACATCTCTATAACTCTATGACCAATTGCAAATCAAAAACCTGAAACTCGGTCCAGATTTATCAATGGGCAATGGCATAAGAATTTTTAATTTACTTATTAATTTCAATTTATTTTCAACAGGTTTTGAGGTGTAGTTTTGAGGTTTGCTCCCAAAAACAAAATCTAGTTGTGAAGCAAAAACCTTCCATAAAAGATTAAGCAACAAAACAACACGTGGAGGTCATACACTGCTATGCTATGCTCAATATCCTCTACTTATTCTAATTTATCCCTGCTGCTTTTTCCTGGTTTATTTTGGTTGTGCTATCAACCTGAAAAGACAGATGCTCATTTTCTGTCATTGTACACATTTAAAACAGGTGTTTAAACAACGAATTAGTGAACAGTGAGGGTTATTTTTCCTCATGTTTTGACATTTTCAGTTAGTTTATGAACAAATCCATCCATTGGCACAATGTTCTGTTTCTTCAATTACATTTTATGGCTTCAATTCCAATGGTTCTAAAAACTGAATTGCTTTTGCAACTCTATATTCTTAAACCCGCTGTGCCTAAAGAATATAAATGATTGTTGAAAAACCCACGGAAGGAAACAGCTTTTGTTCAGTGCTTCTCCAATTCTGGAAAACTTAATGACTTTATATTCTAGTTTATGCTAATGAGATTGCCATGAAGTTCAGGCATAAATTCAAACGGATAAAAGAGGCATAATTTCACACATATCTCATTACACCACATGGAAAATCCACTCTTGTAGGGGGACAACCTCTTTTCCGTTTAACAAAGGAACAAAACATTTCAGACCAAAGGGAAAAAAATACTATTCACAACTAATGATTTGAAACATTTCAACTGGAGCAAAGAGGAAACAAGTATACAGGAAAAATGTTCACAAATATATACAATGCTGTCAAAATATTAATTGTAGAACACTTGCATGCCAGAGTTGCTAGACGCCATTTCTCAGTTTCCACAGCACAGAGAAACCATAAGAAATAGGAGCACAATTAGGTCATGTGGTAGAGTCTGCTCTGCCGTTTGATCATCACTGATGTTTCTCAACCCCATATTCCAGCCTTCTCCCCATAACTCTTAATATCCTTCTGATCAAGAACCTCTCTGTTTTAAATATACTCAATGACTTGACTTGTGTGGCAATGAGTTCCACAGATTCATTACCATCTGGCTGAAGATCTTCTTCCTCTCTGTTCTAAAGAGCCATCTCTTAGGAGACTGTGCCCTTGGGACCTAGTCTCTCCTACAGGTGGGAATACTTTCTCCATGTCCATTTTATCAAGGCCTCTCACTATTAGAGTCATAGATCCGTAGCGTTATATTGCATGGAAACAAACCTTCAGTCCACTTCATCCATGCCGACCATAATACCAAACTGAAACTAGTCCCACCTGCCTGAGCTTGGCCCATGTCCCTCGTCCCTTCAAGTACTTCTTATTCATGTACTTATCCAAATGTCTTGTCAATGTTGCAAACGTACCTGCATCCACCACCTCTGCTGAAAGTTCATTCCACACACAAACTATTGTCTGTGTAAAAAAAATGTGCCTCATTTCTTTTTCATCTTCCTCGCACCTTAAAAATGCCCCCAATCTTGAAATACCTCACGTGAGGGAAAAGTCACCTGCCATCACATTATCTAAACCCCTCATGATTTTATAAACCTCTATAAGGTCACCCTCAACTTCCTTCGCTCCAGTGAAAAAAGTCCCAACCTATCCAGCTCTCTCCATAACTCAAACCCTCCATTCCTGGCAATATTTTGGTAAATCTCTTGTGAACCCATTCTCTAACTGTCAATCAGATCCCATCATCCTTCCAAATTCCATTGAGGAGAGACCAACTCATTAACCACTTGTCACATGACAAGTGCTTCAGCCCCAACATCACTCTTCTAAACCTCCCCTGGAATTCCTCCAATGGCCAGTACACCTCTCCTTAGGTACGGGACCCTAAAACTGTTCAATATAGTTCAAATGCAGTCTGACCAGAGCCTTACATGACCTCAGTTGTATATCCCTGTTTTTATATTCCAGCCTTTTTGAAATGAATGCTAAATTGCATGTCAACCTTAAGAGAATCCTAAGTCCCTTTGAGATTCAGATTTCCAAAGCCTTTCCCAATTTCGAAAACAATCCATTCCTCTATTCTTCCTACCAAAGTGCATCACCTCACACTTTCCCACACTGTATTTTATCTGCCACTTCTTTGCCCACACTCCCAGCCTGTTCAAGTACTTCTGCAGCCTCTTTGCCTTAACATTAGACAAATAATTGAGTGTCATGTAATCTGCAAACTTAGCAACAATGCCCTCAGTTTTTTCATTCAGATCATTCATGTACAACATTAATTGGTGAGGTCTGAACTACACTAGTCACTGGCTGACATTCTGAAAAAGACCCCTTTACCCAATCTCTGGCCAGTGAGCCAATCTCTTTCCATGTACCTTGTCCCCAGCACCATGGGCTCTTATCTTATTTAGCAGCCTTGTGTGTGACATCTTGTCAAAGGTCTTCTTTATCCAATTTGCTTGTCACCTCCTCAAAGAATTCTAATAGATTTGTCAGGCATGACTTCAGGGTGGCACGGTGACTCAGTGGTTAGCAGGACTGCCTCACAGTACCAGGGACCTACATTCGATTCCAGCCTCGGGTTGTGTGGAACTTGCACATTCTCTCAGTGTCTGCGTGGGTTTTCTCTGGGTGCTCTGGTTTCCTTACATAGTCACAAAGATGTGCAGCTTAGGTGAACTGGCCATGCTAAATTGACTATGGTGCTCAGGGATGTGTAGGTTAGGTGCATTAGTCATGGGAAATGTAAGGTTATAGGGTAGGGGAATGCATCTGGATGGGATACTCTGGAGTGGTTTGGCATGGATGTATTGGGCCAAATGGCCCATTTCCACACTGCAGGGATTCTATGGACTTGCCCTTGACGAAGCCATGCTAACTCAGCCCTATTTTACCAAGGAGAAAGTGAGTCTGCAGATGCTGGAGATCAAAGTTGAAACTTTATTGCTGGAACAGCACAGCAGGTCAGGCAGCATCCAGGGAACAGGAGATTCGACGTTTCGGGCACAGGCCTATTTTACCAAGCACTTCCAAGTACTCTGCAATTTGATAATACTACATAATAATGGACTCAGATGAGAGATGATTCAATAGCCAGCAACTTTTTTGGGATGACTATAGCTAGTTTTTTTTTGTTGCCATTACTTCATAACATTTCAGTCGGTGCAATCCAAACTTCAGCCTGGAATTTGACGGAGAAGAAAAATTATGTAAAATCCTAATAATTTAAAGACATCACAGTGAACTGGTCTTCCCCATTCAGTAACCATGTGAACTATACAGCTGACATGAAAATAGATTTCCTTACCTCAGTAACATTAATATTGGTACTTATTTGGTTAAAAGCATCTTTATCACAATTTGTTATGCTAATCTCTGCTCATTTTTACAATGTCAAATCCTTCATTCATTCCCAATTTACTAGCTAACAATACAAAGTCATTAAACTGCTTATTTTTCACATATGGAAAATAACGATAATTTTATGAATGAAATCCTATTTATAGAGTCATCCAGCATGAAAATGCAGCTTTGTCAAAGTTACAAAAGAGGATGCAGCCTTCAGTTGCCATTTTTTGAATCCCTGATTTTAACTTTTAGGTGATATATCAGTGTGTAATAATATGGGAAAACTGGCCCACCTACTCTTCTGACATACTCCCATTGCTCCATTGCTCAACCATTAAATTTATATTCTCCAATAGGACTTTAGATACCTTTCCTTTGGCTAAACTGTTAAACAGAGCGCCAAGTTTCAAGTGGCATTAAAATCCATGACACTATACAAAGAAATATAGAGAGTTGACCCACTGTGCTGATCACATTCCCTCAGATTAGCTGTCCATTCATTTCAGTGAAATGAACCGTTGGATGTTGTTCCTGAACAACAGCTATCCAATAGTTACTACACATCAGAAGGATTCTATTGCATGACACACTTCTCGATGTTTGACAGCGGACTAATGAAGAATAGGAATGCCATGTTGCAGCTGTAAAGGACATTGGTGAGGCTACTTTTAGAATACTACATACAATTCTGATTGCTCTTCTACAGTATGTTGTTAAACTTGAGAAGGTACAGAAAAGATTTGCAAGGATGTTGCCGGGAATAGAGGGTTGGAGTTATAGGGAGAAGCTGAATACGCTGGAGCTTTTCTCCCTGAGGCATTGGAGGCTGAGGGTTGATCTTACAGAAATAAAACAAAATTAATAGTAAACTGGAGATTATCAGACTATCCTTTCCAAAATCGGCAATCATCTTTTATGCTTACCATTCCATTCTTTTTATGATAATAGCTGAGAACAGGAAAGCGACCACCTTGACGAAACGTAGCAACTTTTTTCAAAATCTCATCATCCGTTGACTTTGGCACCATGACAATAGGAGGATAGGAAGGGCAAACAGTGAAATCTTTGTTAACATAGCTCAGTCTCCATTCATCTGTCTGAGAGAAAAGCAAATATTGTTTGTATTCAAAATGCTTCCTTGCTGTTTAAACTTTACTTGTTACAAAAACTGCAGCTTTTAAAATATTCATGCCAACAGACCTTTATGACAACTTATGCCTTTGAGTAACTTATGTACCAGCCAGATTTCAGGGAATGCCCATATTTGCAATTGCAAAATTGAATGCATATCAAATATCATTTTTAGATTTCAAATTAATGTTATTAGGCCACTAAGGCCCAAAGGTCCAGGGTTTCCTCCCTAAATCTGAGGCTTTACCTTGCTTTGTTCCTCCAAGCCTATCCATCTGGGCAAGCTTTTGGTCAAATGCCACAGTAATAAGTTGTATCCCTTAAAGTAGAACTTTTGTTTGACACACTTGGCACTGTGTTTTTACAAAATGATAGAAAAATCCAAGCTGTCATTTGCTCCTATTCAAATTCCGTAAGAAAATTATTTTTAAAACCAGATATAAATAAGTACCGTACATACTCAAGTAATAGGCAATCTCATGTAAAGGTCGACCCCCTATTTTTGGCCAAATAATTTGGAATTCTCCATATATCTCATGTAAAAGTTGCCTCTAGTTCTTCACAGATAACAGATCAATATTTATGAGTCAGTGTGTTGGCTGTCACGTCCCGCTCCAGCTTTCCAGTCTGCCGGTTGTTTCACTCTTGTTCCAGTCCACTAGTTGTTATGTTCTGCTCCAGGTTTTCAGAATTACCATGATTCATTTTCTCCCTCCTTATTTGTTTAGAGATCAATTGCGCTTCTGCTAATGATAAGGTATGAATTTCAGCCCCTCAAAAACAGTATTCATGTAATAGTTGACCCCATAAATTTAACATTAAAAAGTAGTCAAAAAAATTTGACTATCACTCGAGTATATATGGTAAACAAAAATCAGCCAAGGCAAATTACCCTTCCAAAATAGAAGTTCTTTCTATCAAAAAGATTATTCGCATTTCAAATCAAATCAACGCTACATAACTTGATAATACATCAATTAATTTACCAACTTCATTTTTTTTTAAACCATTGTTTGGTCTATTTTCCTCTTTCCTTAATTTAACTGCAATTATTATAAATTGAATACTTTAAAATAAAGGAAATGGCCTTTATAACCTTATGCTTGCAATCACACCCAATAGCCAAATCACAAATTAGTTACAGAGTGGCACATTCACTCTGCTGGGTTTGTGTTGGCATTCCAAAGGAGCAATTTGCCTCATGCCACTCACCAAACTTCTCCCTGTTCATTTTTCCTTCAGATAATATTTCAATTTTCTTGAACCTCTCAAATGAATCAGCTGTCACCTTACACTGAGGCCGTGCATTTCGGATCCTAACAAAGAGGGCAGCACAGTGGTTAGCACTGCTGCCTCACAATGCCAGGGACCTGGGGTCAATTCCCTCAGGCGACTGTCTGTGTGGAGTATGCACATTCTTTTCGTGTCTGCATGGGTTTCCTCCAGGTGCTTCCGTTTCCTCCCACAATCCAAAGATGTGCAGGTCAGGTGAATTAGCCATGCTAAATTGCCCACAGTGTCGGGTGCATTAGTCAGGGGTAAAATATAGGGTTGGGGAATGGGTCTGGGTGGATTACTCTTCAGAGGGTCAGTGTGGACTTGTTGGGCTGAAGGGCCTGTTTCCTGTAGGGAATCTAATTTAATCTAATCAAGCTCATTGTGTAAAAACCTCATGCTTCTTTTTTTTTGTCAAATGCTAAATCTGAATCTGTCTCCTCTGGTTCTCAACCTTTCTACAGATAAAGAATTTTCTCCCAAAACCCTCTGTCAGACACCTCATGACTTTCATCACCTGCCAAATCAAAATCTTCCTTCAACCTTCAATTTTCCTAACAATCCTTACATTTCCAAATTATCTTCCTCACTGAAGTTCCTTTTTCCTGGAAACATTCTTGCACTACCTATTGCTCCCTATTCTTCCTGAGTTGAATTGTGGTACCCAGAACTGAACATAATACTCCAGTTGAGGCCAAACCAATGTTCAACACAACTTTAACGTAATGTCATTGTTTCTATACTCCACACACCATTAATAAATCCTTGGGATACTGCATGCTTTACAAACTTAGTTCTCAACTATCCTGCCATCTTCTGTTATTTATTCACATATGTACCCAGGTCCCTCCCTACCTGCACAGCCTTGAAAATAATATATTCAGAATTACACAGAATTATTTTATACTGCCCTTTCATGTTTTTCCTACAAACTCAAATAACTTCACACCTTAGTCCTTTAAAATTTATCTGCCACTTATGCATTTATTCCACCAACCTGTCTGCAGCCTTTTGAGGTTCTGTCCAATCTTTCTCACAATACTCAAAGTGAAAGACAGCTCATAAATTTTGAAATTATGCCCTGTTTAATTTCAGATATAGGTCATAAATGCATATATCAAAAAGCAAAAAGTCTCAACACTGATCCCTGAAGAACTTTATGCTTGCCCAAAAACATCCATTACCTCCCTCCCTTTGTTTCCTGCATCAATGTTGCTAATGTTTCTTTTATTCCACAAGTTTAACTTCACTCATATGTCTGTAATGCAGCACTTTGATTAAAAGTCCTTCAGAATTGTACATAATCCACATCAACATCTCAAAATTCCAGCAATTCAGTTAAACACAATTTGCCCTCAACAAACCATGCTGACTTTTCTTAATTTACATTTGCCCAAGTGATTATTAATTTCATCTCAAATTATTGTTTGGAGAAGCTTTCCCAGCACTAAAGTTAAACTGACTGCCCCATAGTTTGGGGCCTTATCTTAATGCCTCTTATTGAACAAGGGTTAACATTTGCATTCTCCAGTCCTGTGGCACCAAAGTTGAAGGAAGACCGGAAAATTATGGCGAGTGTCTCTGCAATTTCCACTCTTATTACCCTCAGTCTCCTTGGATGCAATGCATCCAATCCCTGTGTTCATCAACTTTAAGTGATGATGAGGAGATACCAGAGTTTAACTGGAGATGCACGAGGTCAAAAATCAAACTACATCAGGTTATAGTCCTACAGGTTTGTTTGAAATTGCAAGCTTTCAGAGCTCAGCTCCTACGACGCCGAAGGAAAGAGCTGAACTCCAAAAGCATGCAATGCCAAATAAACCTGTTGGACTATAACCTGGTGTAGTTTGATTTTTAACCTTATCAACTTCCAGTCTATCCAATAACTTCCAGTTTAATCAATTTTAAACTTTAAGAATGTGAATTATCTCCTCTTTTATCATGATCTGCTTAGCATTTTCTCCTTGCTAATTGAGGTTTCAAAGTATTAATTTAATACTTTAGCAGTTTCTACTGTCTTCACATATAAAACCCCATTTGATTTCTAATTCCCATTGCTCGGTGAAAATATTTATCATGAATCATGTTCACGTCTATGACTTCCATAATCAAGTTACCTTTTTGGTCTCTAATTCATAGTCAGAGAATCCCTACAGTGCAGATAGAGGTCAATCGGCCTCATTGAGAAGAGCATCCCACCCTATTTCCATAATTCCGCATTTACCATGGCTAATCCACCCAGCCTGCACACTCCTGGTCACTACGGGTTAATTTAGCATGGCCAATCCACCTAAACTGCACATCTGTGGACCAGAAACCAGAGCACCTGGTGGAAACCCACGCAGACACAGAATGAACAAAATCCACACAGGAATTGAACCCGGGTCCCTGGTGCTGTGAGATAGCAGTACTAACCACTGTGCCGCCATACCGCCAAGCCAATTCAATACCTCATTTCAATTGCAAAATACTGCAGGATTTTACTTGGTAATACCTGCTAGTACTCCGTTCATGTCTACTTTTTTGCTTTCCTAATTTCTTTTTTTCATTTCACCCCTGTACTTTCAATACTCCTTTAGGTTTTCTTCAAGACTGAATTCTTGGAATCTAATAAATGTTTTTTGTTCCTGGTCTGACAATGTATATTTTCTGACATTTGCACAAGTCTAAGTTTGAGTTCAACTCCTGTTTCAGAAATAACACCCTCTCTCTTGTTTGGCTTGCTACATACTGAAAAAATATACTGCCCCGAATGAATTAGAAATTCTGTATCCTGAGTGCAATTAACACTAATTTACCTCAGTTGTTACAAAGATGGTTGAAATTCCAGACTATTACTCCTTTTTTTTCCAAGTTGCTTATACGTTTGCCAAAATAGCCAGAATTCAAAACCATACCAGTAGTTGGAACAAATTTCGACACACTTGCAAATAGTTAAAATTAGACTCACCGACACAGAAAGCAAAGTAAACTCATGCTCAGGAAGGAAGGAGTGCCATCCATCTTCCAAGACCTCAAACATAGGTCGATAAAAGAAAGGATACATCAATGTGGTAGAATCCAAAGTAGATAAGGCCTGAACAAGGTAAAACAAATAAAGCATGATCACTTCCAAGATTATTCAGTCCCATTATCACAGCAAACTTATAGGCCAAGTTATTTTTTTAAAAAGTCTTCATTTCCCCTGAAAAATCATCAAATCTTCCTGTTGTAATATGGTACCAACGGCTACCTTCATCATACTGAAAATGCAGCAAACTTGTACATGCATACAATCAGCCACAAGATAACCATTAGGAAAAAAGTCTGAGTGACTATTTCTTTTGAGTCATTTGCAGTATCCAACACCCCAAATGGAACACTGATAAGTTTAATGTCTTAACAAAAGGTGTGCACGTCAAATATTGCAGCTTTGTTAGTACTGGAGTACCAGCATGAGTCTAAGCCCAAGTCCTTAAATGTAACATGATGCAACAACATTGCTTGATAATAAGGAAGTGTTCTCCTAACCAAGCGAGACTGTTAAAATAATAGTACAGATGTAATGATTTCTGCTGATGCTTCAATAACCAAAGCTATTCTTGTAATCTTTTGCAGGCACTGCTAACCCATTAAAAATACAGCAAAACCAAGTTCTATTGAGCTCCAAGTTGAGGCAATATTAAGGAAATCAAGTTTACCAATATTAAACAGATTATCTACATGAGCAAGCAGGACAAGTTTTGATACTGTCCAACACAAATAAACAACCTATAAAATTCATGAAACCTATTCAACAATGTGTTCTTAATGAAGCATGCCATAATTTCCGGAGTGTTATGTTCGATACACCATACATCAGTTACTTAGATACATCACCCTCAAATGAGTAGGAAATTTACTCACACAGGAAATATGAACACAAAGCTTATGAACTTTCCACAGTGAGCATGTATCTTCCAAAACTCAATTTAGGAAAAAATAAATTAGGACACTTCATTATCTTAAAAGGCGGCCCGAACACAGAAGGTGACTTGCACACCAGCTAACAATTGGAGACCAAACTGGTTAAAGCTTTACAGTAGACTTGTGGTGATTATAAAATCCAGACACACTTTGAAACTGTCTCATCAAATGAAGTAGTTAAGTCCACGCACAAAACTGGAAATTCTTGATAGCATGAACCAATCCTTAAAGGATTTACTGTATATACTCCTGTATAGATCGATCTCATGTACAAGTCAACCCCTTATTTTTGACCAAAAAATCTTGTATTTTCCATATATCTCATGTATAAGTTGACTCTAGTTCTTCACAGTTACAGATAAACATTTATGAGTCAGTGTGCCTGGCCGTTGCACTCCGCTCTGGCTTTCTAATCTGCGGGCCGTACCGCTCCGTTCTGGGTCTTCCAGTCTGCCGGCCGTCAGGATTACTGAATGATACGACAGTATAGGGTGACCGCCGTATCTGCAGAGTTGGTTTCAGTTAACTGCTGCCTGAACATATTACAGGAAACGTTCTAGAACCAGGGACTGGGAGCTGCTAGGAAGGTAACTTTCCCATTTTACATATTTTGTAGATGAATATTCATCCCTTCAAAAACAATACATCGTGTATACGTTGTCCCTCTAATTTCAGGTTTAAAAAACCGTCTTCAAAACTCCACCTATACACGGTAGAATAAGCTGTCAAAGTAATTACACTAGGTGGCGATCTGTTCTGAAAAATGGGCAAACAATGCACCTATCATTTAATCAAGTCAGAATAGTATTTAATATTGAAAGAAAGCAATCTGTATTCATGGTCCACCATGCTTGTCCATCAGTACAATCATCCCTGTGAAGTGACTGAAGTTTATTTTCCTCTCAGCTTCAAATCAATATATGGAAGCAATATTGATTTTCTTTCCTAAAGAAAATTGAATGTATCTTGCATGAATTTCTATAAGCAGAGATAACTTAGCAGGAAATGTTCACCAAAATTTTAATTTATGAATGTTGTTCTTTTGCAAATGCACCCGACATCCAATTTTGCGACGGCTGTGCATGAAAGGCACATGGTTTACTTTATAAATAGCAAGGGTTGCAAGCAACTGTATAGTTGACAGTAGTTAAAAGTTAAAAGGATACCGTCCACAATTATTCTGTATTTTACACTGTTCTTCAGTCTCTCCATATTTGTTCCCAAATCCGAGCACCACTGCCAACATCGTGAGTCCTTCTATTAGTACATTATCCAAACTGATTAATTAAAACTAAATTAAACTACACAGGATGAGGCTTGGTCCAGCTCTCATCTGGTTAAAAAGATAAATTTCTAGCTTTTCATGGATTCCTTACAGAGCAGAAAGAGGCCATTTAGCCCATCGAGTTTACACCCAAACTCTAAAGAGGATGCCAACTGGGCCCACCCCCACCCCATAATCCCACATCAGATTTTTACCATGGCCAGCCCACCTAAACTGCATATCTTCAAGGCAATTTTTAGATTGGCCAATCAACCCAACTTGACATCTTTTGACTGAGGGAAGAAACCAGAGCACCTGGAGTTAACCCACGCAGTGAGCATGTGCAAACTCCACACAGTATCCCAAGACTGGAAGTGAATGCCGGTCCTTAACGCTGCAAGACAGCAGTGCTAACCTATAAGCCAACATGCTGCCCTTCTCTAGTTATCTTCTAGATATTCTTTAACTAACATCTTTAGAAGGATTTTATTTTAACAAGTAAAAAACAGCAAGTTATGAAATCTTCATTAATTGATTTTTCACTGATCAAGAACTGCCCACTAAATTTAACAGATGTGACAAATTTCAATTCTTCCTGAATACGAGAATGGCAAATGCAATTCTGTTTTAGAGTCATTGGGATGTACAGCATGGAAACAGACCCTTCGGTCCAACTTGTCCATACCAACCAGATACCCCACTCTAGTCCCACCTGCCAGCACCTGGCCCATATCCCTCCAAACCCTTCCTATTCATATACCCATCCAGATGCCTTTGAAAATGTTGCAGCCTTCACCACTTCCTCTGGCAGCTCAGTTCATACACATGGAAGTTTCTCTCTCACAGTTTCTTCAAAACCATCTCCAAACCCAACAATTTACACCACACAGAAAGACAAGGCAGCAACTACAAGGGAACACGTGAATTGGACATACATTATTCTTCCATCAATGCTGGTTCAATACGCTGGAAATTCCTGTCTAATCACAATGGAAGTTCCTTCAGATCACCACCATCTTGAATCATTAAGGTTAGATAAGAGCGGGATGTCAAGTAGGGGCTGATGGGAAGGCAAATCACTGACTTAAAAACTTACCTCATGAATAGGCGGAGCATACACTGAGCAGGAGCAGACACAGGAGTGCTGAATAAGTGAAGTCATCTATGTGGGTGGTTGTGTTACCCGAAACACTACTTAGGTAGTGTGTTCCAACCATCCTCCTCCTCCTCCTCTAACCCAAAAAAAACACTATGCACCGGATTGGTAAGATAACTAGTTTTTTTTTTATTATGTATTTTTATACAGCCTCTTTTCTAATTCAAAACAGTGGTTGATGACAGTTAGGGCAGTTGAACGTTCCTCCTGCAGAATGTGGGAGGCAAGATTCACCGCTAGTGTCCTGCTGACTTCCTCTGCAGGAAGAGCAGCCAACATCACCTCCTCAAAAAACGCGCTATGGAACTTCAGCTGGAGCTACATGAACTTCAGATCATTCGGGAGGCAGAGGGAATTATTCAGAGGAGTTACAGGGAGGTAGTCACACCTCAGGTGCAAGAAAGAGGCAGATGGGTTCCAGTCAGGGGACAGAAAGGGAACCGGCAGGCAGCGCAGGGAACCCCTGTGGCCGTTCCCCTCAATAACAAATATATTGTTGTGGGCATTGGGGGATGACTTACCGGGGTAACCCATGGGGTGCAGGTCTCTGGCACAGAGTCTGTCCCTGTTGCTCAGAAGGGAAAGGGGGAGATGAGCAGAGGATTAGACATTGGGGACTCCGTAGTTAGGGGGACAGACAGGAGGTTCTGTGGGAACAAGAGTCTCTCACGGTTGGTGTGCTGCCTCCCAGGTGCCAGGGTTCATGATGTCTTGGACTGTGTTTTTGGAATGCTTGAGGGGAGGGGGAGCAGCCCCATGTCGTGGTCCACATAGGCACCAACGACCTAAGTAGGAAAAAGGATGTGGGTTTAAGGCAGAAATTCAGGGAGCTAGGGTGGAAGCTTAGTGCTAGAACAAACAGAGTTCTTGAGAGTTGAGAGTTACAGGTTATCCAGGAAAGACCTGAAGAGACAGCTAAGAGGAGCCAGGAGGGGACATGAGAAGTCGTTGGCAGACAGGATCAAGGAAAACCATAAAGCTTTCCATAGGTATATCAGGAATAAAAGAATGACTAGAAAAAGATTAGGGCCAATCAAGGATAGTAGTGGGAAGTTGTGCTTGGAGTCAGAGGACATAAGGGAAGTGCTAAATGAATATTTGTCATCAGTATTCACACCGGAAAAAATCAATGTTGCCAAGGAGAATACTAAGATACAGACTACTAGACTGGGCGGGCTTGAGTTTCACAAGGAGGAGGTGTTATCTATTTTCACACTTTCCAAACTTGCTAAATCCCCCGGGCTGGATGGGATTTATCGTAGGATTCTCTGGGAAACCAGGGAGGAGATTGTAGAGCCTTTGGCTTTGATCTTTATGTCATCATTGTCTATAGGAATATAAGACTGGAGGATAGCAAATGTTATCCCTTTGTTCACAAGGGGGAGTACAGACATCCCTGGTAATTATAGACCACCGAGCCTTACTTCGGTTGTGGGTAAAGCATTGGAAAAGGTTATAAGAGATAGGATTTATAATCATCTCGGGAGGAATAAGTTGATTAGAGACAGTCAACATGGTTTTGTGAAGGGTAGGTCATGCCTCACAAACTTTATAGAGTTCTTTGATATGGTGACCAAGCAAATAGATGAGGATAAAGCAGTTGATGTGGTCTATATGGATTTCAGTACAGCATTTGATAAGGTTCCCACGGTAGGCTATCGCAAAAAATACGGAGGCATAGGATTAAGGGTGATTTAGCGGTTTGGATCAGAAATTGGCTAGCTGAAAGAAGACAGAGGGTGGTGGTTGATGGGAAATGTTCATCCTGGAGTTCAGGTACTAGTGATGTACCGCAAGGATCTATTTTGGGGCCACTGCTGTTGTCATTTTTGTACATGAACTAGATGAAGGCATAGAAGGATGGATTAGTAAATTTGCGGGTGACACTAAGGTCGATTGAGTTGTCGATAGTGCTGAAGGATGTTGCAGGTTACAGAGGGACATAGATAAGCTGAAGAGCTAGGCTCAGAGGTGGCAAATGGAGTTTAATCTGGAAAAGTGTGAAGCAATTAATTTTGGAAAGAGCAACAGGAATAAAGAGTACTGGCTAATGGTAAGATTCTTGGTAGTGTAGATGAGCAGAGAGATATCACGTCCATTTATACAGATCCCTGAAAACTGTCACCCAGGTTGATAAAGTTGTTAAGGCATGCAGCATGTCAGCTTTAACTGGTAGAGGGATTGAGTTTCAGAACCATGAGGTCATGCTGCAGCTGTACAAAACTCTGGTGCGGCCAGACTTGGGAGTATTGCGTACAGTTCTGGTCGCTGCATTATAGGAAGGATGTGGAAACTTTAGAAAGGGTTCAGAGGTGATTTACTAGGATGTTGCCTGGTACGGAGGGAAGGTCTTATGAGGAAAGGCTGAGGGACTTGAAGCTGTATTCATTAGAGAGAAGGAGATTGACAGGTACTTAAATGAGACATACAAGATAATCAGAGGGTTAGATAGGGTGGAGAGTGAGAGCCTTTTTCCTCGGATGGTGATGGCCAGCAGGGGACATAGTTTTAAATTGAGGGGTAATAGCTATAGGACAGATGTCAGAGGCAGTTTCTTTACTCAGAGTAGGAGGAGTGTGGAATGCACTGCCTGCAACAGTAGTAGACTCGCCCACTTTAAGGATATTGGATAAACATATGAATGAAAATGGAATAGTGTAGGATAGATAGGCTTCAGACTGGTTTCAAAGGTCGGCGCAACCTTGAGGGCCGAAGGGCCTGTACTGCGCTGTAATGTTCTATGTTCTATCATGCACGATCATCTTATAATGACTAACAGCAGAGAAAACAGCTGGAAAAGAGTAGGATTACACAATGAGCTGTGTGATAGGATTGAATAAGTACCTTCAACACTATACAAAAAAAAAATTAAAAAAGTTAAAGTTCGAGAGTTTATTATTGGTTCACTGAATTTGAACCCAGATTTGAAAGTCATAATTATCTCCACAAGCTGTAACAATTCAACAGAAACAAGTTTCAGCATCTCAATAAATTTTCTGATGTGTTCAAAATAAACTTGGACTATCCATTATAATTATTATTACCCAGAAAGCCAAATCAAAGCTACAGCAAGGGTGTGTGAAGTTAGAACAGAAGCAATTTACGGCCAAAAAAAAAAATATTCATTCACCTTGTATCTAATCTATTCCACATCTGATCCTCAGTACTAAATCAAATGTTTTCCAAAACCAATCTATAATAACTTGGAAAACGACTGATCAAGAAAAAAATCTCACCTCAATTGAGCTTGCGATATTTAAACATTCTTCCATGCCAGGAATGTCCAAGTGAATGATACGCAGATCCTTACATTTAATTGTAATTGTACCCAATGTTCCCACAAACCTGGAATTAAAGAATTACAATATATTTAACAATAGTGGTATTTATGCCTAAGTTTTAAATATTTTCTGCACTTTCGAGAAATGGCTTTTTTAGTGTTAATGCCTCCTCTTGCCTAGAATTAAAGACTGCTTCAGTCAGGTTTATCAAGAACTAATGTTCATCGCACAATAGTGACCAAAAGGAGTTTGTATTGTGTACAATAGGATGGGTCCTGTTGCTGAGTTCTCTTCAAAGATGGAATATTTCACTGTCAGATGGTGTTTAACACTGCAGAGACAGAGCTTAAGTTATTTTTAATTGTTCAGTCCTGAGATGCAGCATTTCCTGCAAATTGACAAGTTAGGCTAGCAGTTACTTTTTTTGCAATAACTCAAATGAAGAGAATTATGGTTTATTTTCTCCTTCTCTAATAACTGATTGCCCAAAGCTGCTTTCATAATATCATGGTTTAAATTAAGATTCAGAAAGATTGGGATTTAGGCTGCTAAATTATTTCTTTTATTTTGGAGACAAATTTACTGATCCAAGAAAGAGACCTATGGGTCTGCCACCAAAAGAGACTTGTGGAACATCTGGGGAGTAGATCTCAAGGTAACACTTATTGAAATGCATTTGCGTAAATTTCAAGATTAGTCATTCATAAGGTGAAGAATCCTTCTGATCATTGCAAATTGCTGAGCCCTCCTCCATAGACTATGTTGGTGTAGTATTGCTTTGCAAACTGACTTTTTTTTTTGAAAAGTATAATTAACTAGGTGACATTTCATGACATAGCTCACGTGGGAAGTTTAAAAAGGGTGCCTTGTCCAGCAACCATCTGCACTGAATGTACCTTGCAACTCTCTTTGCTTAGAGTTTTCTATGCTATTACTCAATTTCAGCCTCAATGATCTTTGCAAACTCTTGGTCACTTCTATTGTCCCCATTTCTTTCTACAGGTGTTATGCTTTCAAATTAATCTACATAAACTTAGTAATACTACATAAAAGCAAGAACTATGGAAGCTGGAAATGAACAAAAAACAGAAATTACTGGAGAAACTCAGGTCTGGCAGCATCTGAGGAGAGATTGCAGAGTTGAAACTTTATTGCTGGAACAGCACAGCAGGTCAGGCAGCATCCAGGGAACAGGAGATTCGACGCTTCGGGCACAGGCCCTTCTTCAGGAAAGTGTCACACACAGACCAGCACATTCTCATTTTGGTTTAAGGTAGAACATAAGAAATAGTCAGAGTTGAGAGTGTGTTGCTGGAAAAGCACAGCAGGTCAGGCAGCATCCGAGGAGCAGGGAAATCGACGTTTCGGGGCCGGAGCCCTTCATCAGGAATCAGAAATAAGAAATAGTCAGTTCAGCCCTTCAAGCCTGTCCCACCTTTCTAAAAGGTCAGAAGTCACATGACACCAGGTTATAGTCCAACAGGTTTATTTGAAATCACAAGTTTTTGGAGCACTGCTCCTTCGTCAGGTGAAGTCAAGTTCAAGAGATTGCAGAGTCAGGTTTTGAGTCCAGTGACCTTTCATCAGACAAGTGACAGTTTAACAACTTTAGGAAGTAATGACTAAAGAGAAATGGAAACAAAGTCAATTGAAATACAGCTCCCACTGTTTCTAGCAGCCATGTTGATGTGAACACCATTTATCTACAGATGGCAAAATCAAAAAGCAAAGTAACTTCCACTGATATAAAACAGGATTTTCTAAATTATTTTAACAAATTGCACCTACAATCACATCACTCTTAATCCCAATTTGAGCAGTTCCAATCAGCTGTTTACACCTTCTTAAGTTCCCTTTTAAATTGGCAAATATTTATTGAACTTCTAGAAGTTGACAATGGATTTAATTAATCTCATAGTTGACAACTATCGCAATTTTGCTTGATATAGGCAGCAGGTGAGGATTAATGAACGTGAAGGGAGTGAATCATCTGCCGGTGAAGATAAACAAATCAAATTCCTCCCACAGTCCAAAGATCTCCAACATAGGCGGATTGGCCATGCTAAGTTGTCCAGGGATGTGCAGGCTAAGTGGATTAGCCATGGGAAATGCAGGGTTATATAGAAAGGATGGGTCTAGTTGGGATGCTGTTTGGAGGGTCGGTGTGGTCTCGATGGGCTGAACAATATGCTTCCAGAGTATAGGGATTCTATGATTCCCACTCTTAAATGTGCATAGTTCAAACAAAAGACAAATGCGTGCAAGTATTGTGAGAGACTTTTTGAAAGTCGCTTAACCGCAAAAACAACCTGCACTGGCAGATTCCTGGTCAATAGTCAAAAAACAGGACATTACAGTTGAAGGAGACACAGGAGTTACATTTCCATTGGAGCTGATAGAGCAAAGCTGAATGTTAGTAACAAGGGTGAAACCTCTAGAAAAACCCAAGGAAATGGGACGAGCGTCTAAACTGATCCAAAGAACTGGACATGGGGATACAGTCATAGTGATGTACAGCATGGAAACAGACCCTTCGGTCCAACTTGTCCATACCAACCAGACATCCCACTCTAGTCCCACCAGCCAGCACTTGGCTCATATCCCTCCAAACCCTTCCTATCCAGATGCCTTTTAAAATGTTGTAATTGTACCAGCCTCCACCACTTCCTCTGGCAGCTCTGGCAGCTCAGTTCATACATGCACCACCCTCTGCGTGAAAAAGTTGCTCTCTTTTATATCTTTCCCCATCACCCTAAACATTTGCCTTCTAGTTTAACTGACTTAATAATTTATTTATAAGCTATAAATGTCTGTGGGTTCGTCGTCAAATCTGTTGAGACATAAACCGTACAAATGAGGTGACGTCCGTGTGTTCGGGGTGAGGTCCGGTTGCTTCCCTCCCTCACAGCCTCCGCTGCTCGGAGCCCGAGCTCCAGGCTCACTCACCTTTTCTCGATGGCGTCGATGTTGCTGTGTAGCAGCCAGAGCTCCTCACTGTTATCCTGGCGGGAGGAGAGGATCAGGTGGTGCCCGGTCAGACACAGAGTGCCCTCCACCCGTGGCAGGAAAGGCCGGTGAAGGACCACATTGTCCACCCGCGGAGTCTTAATCAGTTCCGCGAACTCCATCGTCCTCCCTCCCAGAAATCGCAGCGCCCGGACTAGAATAACCCGCGGACCAACTACCCGGCGGAAGTGTCTGGCCCCCGAACAACTGCTTCCCGAGTCATGGTTCCGGTCAGAATTCTCTAATTGATTGACGTTTCTGCTTCACTGAGAGCTGGGTCAGCAATGGGTTTGGTTAGAAGGACTGAGACTGGTTATAATTCGGCCTGCGGCAATCTGCCGAACACCTTCTACATCACTCTCTCCCTCATCCTTATACCCACCACAGAAAACACACAAAGTGTTCGAGAAAATGGGCAGTCTGGTCGCAGTAACAGACCGCCGTGGACACCCAGGTCCAGCACGTTCAGTGTTTGTCAAGTATTGGCATGGATTACACTCCATTGCTCTATCCATTGGTACTCAGCATCAATTGCAAGGTAATATGGGGGATGTGGAAACTTGTCCTCCCTCCAAGTGGCCCTTCCTCTCAGGGAGACAGGCTGGTGCCAGCAGGTATCAAGAGGTAGAGAAACCACACACATGACCCCCAACGAAATTTCTGCTCAGGACAGCTCAGAGATGAATGGTCTTCCCAGTCTGCTCATCTCTAATCAAAGTCTGCAACTGTCTGATTTGAGGAAGATTAACCTGCATCTTGGCAGGATACTGTCAGCAGACCTGGGTCATGTAGGCCTAAAGGCCAATTTGGCCATGCTAAATTGCCCGTAGTGTTAGGTGAAGAGGTAAATGTAGGGGAATGGGTCTGGGTGGGTTGCGCTTCGGCGGGTAGGTGTGGACTTGTTGGGCCGAAGGGCCTGTTTCCACACTGCAAGTAATCTAATCTAATCAAATCTAAAACAGGCACCAGGGAACAACTGCCCAAATCTTCAGAGCAACCACATAACATGTTTTCTCTGACCCAGTTGCAGAGGTCAGAACTGCATTTAAAAGAAGTATCAGGCAGATGAAAAAAATAAACTACTGCGGGCATCTAGGAAATTTAGGGGAAAAAAACAACCTTTCACTTTTGTAAATGTGTGTTCATTTGCACTGTTACAATATCTGTTGAGTATCATTTTTGCTGCTGGACCTGGTTAAGTATCATCCATGTGAGAGATGAGCAGCATCTTCCAAAACCCCAAGGTTGAAAGAAGTTCTGATTGCCAAGTATTGTTCATCACTCACAAGCAACTGACTGGTTGAATGCAGATAGTCTCAGCAATCCTTAAAATATAACATGAAGGACTGCAGCTAAGCTTGATTTGAGGAGGACTAGCCTGCACCTTGGCTGGATACTGTCAGCAGACCTGGGTCATCTAGACCTTTCGGAGCAATCACGTAACAGGCTTCCTCTGACCCAGTTGCAGAGGTCAGGACTATATTTAAAAGAAGTGGCTATCGAGGTTTATAAAATCATGAGGAACATATATAGGGTGAATAACCAAGGTCTTTTTCCCAGGGTAGGGGAGTCCAAAACTAAGGAACAAAGGTTTTAGGTGAGAGGGAAAGATTTAAAGAGTTCCTGTGGGACAGCTTTTTCATGCAGAAGGTGGTGCATAAATGGAATGAGCTGCCAAAGGAGGCGGTGGGAGCGAGTGCAATTACAATATTCAAAAGGCATCTCGATAGGTACATGAATATGAAGGGTTTAGATGGCTATAACTCCATTCCTGATGAAGGGCTCAGGCCCGAAACATCGTTTCTCCTGCTCCTCGGATGCTGCCTGACCTGCTGTGCTTTTCCAGCACCGCTGTAATCTTGATTCTGATCTCCAGCATCTGCAGTTCTCACTTTCATCTAGGGGCCAAATCCTGGCAAATGGGACTAGATCAGTTTAGGATATCTGGTTGGCATGGACAAGTTGGACTGAAAGGTTTGTTTTCATGCTGTATAACTATAACCCCAGGTACTGCATTCTTCACGTGAGATCTGTGAGCAGATAATCTGTGCAGAATACAGATAAATACCAAATTTTATTGAAGGAATGGTAATTCTCACATCCATTGCAATTGATGTAACCTGGTCCTACACAGCAACAAGTCCAATCTCCTTGACTGTTCAGTGCTCTCCACCATCACCATCTCGCCTTAAACTCATGCTCATCAGAATTTTATAAATCTCTAGAAGATTATCCCTTAGCCCCTGACACTCCAGGGGGAAAAAGCCCCAGTATATTCAGCCTCTCCTAATAGTTCAAACCCTGTCATCCCAGCATTAAAATGTAATGCAAGCTACAGAGGTTGGCACACTGTAAGTGAACACCGAGGACTCTGTGTAAGAAAGCAATGTGAGCCACAAAGACCAGAAAACCTGTAAGTCGCTGCTAAAGTCAGTGAATGTGCGTTAAGAAAGCTTAGATTAGATTACATTACAGTGTGGAAACAGGCCCTTCGGCCCAACAAGTCCACACCGACCCGCCGAAGCGCAACCCACCCATTCCCCTACATTTGCCCCTTACCTACCACTACGGGCAATTTAGCAAGGCCAATTCACCTGAATTGCACATCTTTGGATTGTGGGAGGAAACCGGAGCACCCGGAGGAAACCCACGCAGACACGGGGAGAACGTGCAAACTCCACACAGTCAGTCGCCTGAGGCGGGAATTGAACTCGGGTCTCTGGCGCTGCGAGGCAGCAGTGCTAACCACTGTGCCACCGTGCCGCCCAGTCGCCCAAGCTGTGTGAAATATTCAGAGGCTGACTGCCTTCAAGTATGCACAAAATGAGTGAGTGTAAGAGCAGAAAGACACTGCCATCTAGATGCATGTGTGACCCTGTGTGCAAAATGACCTGGTAGAAACACACAAATTGTAGATGTTCCTAAATGCCAAACTGTTGAAATGATGTGTGATTCCAGATCAGATCTAATCTCCACAATCTTGCCACATCCAATCATGAATGTTGGTGAATAATTAGAAACTCAATGGAAGAATTGGCTTCACAAACATTCTCATCCTCAACAATGGGCAGCCCAGCAAATCAGTGGCCAAAGTAAGACCGATGCATTTGAAACAATCTACACAAGCTTCCTCCAGTGGTTCCCATCATCACAGAAGCCAGTCCTCCCTCAATTTGGTTCACTCCGCACGATGTTAAGAAATGGTTGGAAGCACTGGACATTGAAAATGCTATGGGCCTTGATAATATTCTGGCAATAGCACTGAAGACATCTGCTCCAGAACTTTCAGCGCCCCTAACCAAATTGTTCCAGTACAGCCACAACACTGATACCATCCTGACAATGTTGAAAATTGCCCTGCTATGTCCTGTACAAGCAAGGCAAAACAAATTCAACCTGGCCAATTTGTACCCTCAGTCATTAGTAAAGTGTTGGAAGGGATCAACAACAGTGCTATCAAGTAGCAATTGCTTCAAAATACCCTGCTAACTGATGTTCAGTTTAGCTTCCACCAGGGTGACTCAGCTCCTGACCTTATTACAACCTTAGTTCAAATAAGGACAAAAGGACTGAATTCCAGAGGTGAAGTGAGAGTGACTTGCATTTGACCGATTGTGGCATCAAGGACTACTAGCAAAACTGGAGTCAGTGGGAATCAGGCTCTCTGCTGGTTGTAGTCATAACTAGCAAGTAGGAAGGATGGATATGGTTGGTGGAGGTCACCCAACTCAGTTCCACAACTTCTCTGCGGGAGTTGCTCAGGATGCTGACGTCAACCCAACTACCTTTCATTAATGATGTACCCTCTGTCGTAAAGTCAGAAATGGAGATGTTCATTGATGATTGCACAATATTCAACACCATTCATGATTTGTCAGATTTTGGAGTAGTCCATTTCCATTTCTTGGAAGCAGCAAAGAAGCCCTACAGTGTGGAAATGACATTGAGTTACACATCCCACCCAGACTCATCCCCTACCCTATCCCTGTAATCCTGCATACCTTGTAGCTAATCCACTTAACCTACAAATCCCTGGACACTATGTGCAATTTAGCATGGCTCATCCATCTAACCTGCACATCTTTGGACTTTGAAATCCGTACTGTTACTCTCAATGTTTTTTCCAGTGGGAACAGTTTTGCATTATATACTCTGTATAGACCCTTCATGGTTTTGAAAACTTCTTTTAAATATCTCCTCAGCCTTCTCCAATCCAAATTTATGACTGAAAATTCTCACTGCTGGAGCCCTTCATATGAAGATTGTTTCTCCTAATTTGCAAGTATTCCCTTTGTTCCTTCTTTCCAGCTCAAATCGAATTAAACCTGGAATTAGTCTTGTGTTCCATTCTGGTTTCTGAGTCTCTTCATGCTGAAGTATTAACTGTGATCAAACATTGGGAAGAATTAAGCCACAGTTTCCAATCCCTGCTTCAATCTTCATTCTTGAACAACTGGCTGCCATCCCTCTCTCGAACTCACTGAGATTCAGTCAGGGTGTTTACAACTTGGTGTCAAATTTGATAATGAAAGGAGCTCCTACTCTCCTATCTGTGCCATCACTAAGACCACCTCTGTATCAATCTCTGTCATCCCATTTGAGCCTGTCTCTATTTCAGAGTACCTGCTGCTAAAACCCTCATTCAATTTTCTACCTCCATGCTCAATTATTTTAATGCTGTGCTCAATGAACTTGCAAGTTCAACCTCTGTAAACTTGAAGTAATTCCAAAACTTTCTTGTCAAGTCTTAATCCTCTATCACTGCTGCATTCAATGACTTACAATGACTCCCATTCAAGCAATGTCCAGATTTTAAAATTCTCATCCTTGTCATCAAACTCCCTACAATGGTTTCACCCCTTATTATTTCTGTAATCTTCCAAACCCACAGGCCCCTGAGATATCTGAGTTCCTCTCATCCCGGTTTTCTGTACATTCCCAATTTTCATTGCTGTAACATTGGTGGCTGCATCTTCCCCATGGCTGCTGGAATTCTCTCTCTGCACCTCACTTTTCTCCTTAAAACCTACTTGAAGTCATACAGAACGGAAACACATCTTTTAGTCCAGGTATAGTTAGTAAGTTTGCAGATGAGACCAAAATTGGAGGTGGAGTGGACAGTGAAGAAGGTTACCTGAGAGTACAACGGGATCTTGATCAGATGGACCAATGGGCTGAGGAGTGGCAGATGGAGTTTAATTTAGATAAATGTGAAGGGCTGCATTTTGGAAAAGCAAATCAGAGCAGGACTTGTACACTTAATGATAAGGACGTGGAGAGTTTGCTGAACAAAGCCATCTTGGAGTACAGGTTCATAGTTCCTCCAAAGTAGAGTCGCAGGTAGATAGGTCAGTAAAGGCATTTGGTATGCTGAGTAGGCTGGGGCTGTTTTCCCTGGGGCATTGGAGGCTGAGGTTTATAAAATCATGAGGGGGCTGGACAGGATAAATAGACAAGGTCTTTTCCCTGGGGTGGGGGAGTCCAGAACTAGAGGGCATAGGTTTATGGTGAAAGGGGAAAGATATAAAAGGGACTTAATGGACAACTTTTTCGCACAAAGGGTGGTGCGTGTATGGAATGAGCAGCCAGAGGAAGGGATGGAGGCTGATACAATTACAGCATTTAAAAGGCACCTGGATGGGTATATGAATAGGAAGGATTTAGAGCGATATGGGCCAAGTGCTGAAAATGGGACAGGGAAAGGTTAGACTATCTGGTCAGCATGGACGAGTTGGACCAAAGGGTCTGTTTCCATGCTGTGCATCTTTTTGGCTCTATGACTCTGCATACCAGAGTGGACTCTGCCTTTGGTTGTGGCCTGTATCTCTGACAATGCATTCTGTATACTGGAGTGGACTCTGTTCCAGAGAATGGCCTCTGCATTCTGAAGACAACTGTTTATCCTAATGGAGACTATGCACCAGAAAGGACTCTGTTGGTAATTGACTCTGTCTTGTTGCTTGTTGGGGTTAACTGTCTTGTGTCCCTGGGTCTGGTAGGCCTGTCTGAGCTGGGAGCCTCATAGGTCGTCCTGAAAGCTGTCACCCCGAGAGCTGGAGGGTGGGTATGCCATCCTGTGAACCAGAAGGTGGGTAGGCTACCAAGAAGGCTGGTAGGTGAGTAGACCACCCTGATGCCAGTCACCCTGAGGGCCGTAAAGTGGATAGGCCATTCTAAGTACTGTCGTCCTGAAAAGGGGTAATCGTGATGGGCTGTTCTCGAGGTGATCAGAAGGTGTCTTGGAGTGACCGAAAGCCAGACAGTGCGTAGGGGCAGACTGAGATCCAGAAGGCTTGTGGGCTGCCCTATGCACCGTCGTCCTAGGGCAGGA
>NC_057712.1:56087324-56101637 GCF_004010195.1 Chiloscyllium plagiosum
AATGTGGATAGGCTAGCCCCCTACTAGTTGCTCCAAGAGCCGGAATGTAGATAGGCCATTCTGAGCGCAGTTGCCCTAAGAAAGGGTAATCAGGACGGGCTGTCCTAGAGGTGGTTGGAAGGAGTGTCAGAGCATCCGAGGGCCAGAAGGTGCAAAGGGGCAGGCCGAGATCCAGAAGTCTTGTGGGCTCCCCAGGGAAGGGGACGGGCTGTCTGAGGGGTGGCCAGAAGATGTTTCAGGGCAGTCACAAGCTGGATGGTACATCAGGGTGGGTGAAAGCCAGCTGGTACATAGGCACCGACTGAGAACCGGAAGGTGTATAGGCTGCCCTCAGCGCTGTCACCCTGAGCAGGTACCCAGGGGGGGGTCTGTCCGGTGGCCGGAAGGTGTGTCAGAGCAGTTAGGAAACCCGGAAGTTGGGTAGGCCATCCTGATCGCTGTCGTTCTGGGAGGGGGTAGGGGGGATGAGAAAACTGAAGGGTAGCCGGAAGGTGTGTCAAAGCGGACCGAGAGCTGGAAGAGGCATGGTGTGGACCAAGAGCCGGAAGGGGTGTAGAGGTGGGCTGCCTTAGAGTGGCCGGAAGGTGGGAGGGACAGATGGGTTGCTGGGATGATGCATATCCTATGTACTATTTAAAATCTAATTAGACTGTCTTATATGTATTTGTTACTGTTACTGTTTTGTGATGACTGAAAGTGGGATTTGAGGTTTGTCCTCATTTCCCCGAAAACTGGTTGAACAGCGGGGTTTGGATTTTGGCTTTGCTGCTCTCCCTTGTAAAATTGCTGTTTCTCTGTGTACAGCTGTCATTCAAAGTCCTGGGCTGGAGGACCCACAATAACGTTCATCTAGTTTGGGATCTGATCCATTTTTCTCAGAGGACTAGTCTGTTGAGTGCTTTCTTGTCCCTGACCAAGAGAAGGTGTTTGACAGGGTCATCATAAGTATCTGCTCGGGACTCTGCATTTTAGGATCCAATTCATCACAGTTCCAACTTTTGTACATTGCCAAAGTGCATCAGGGCTGCACCTTGACTTGCAAACTGCATTCCTTGCGTGGAGCCTTTCCTATGCCTCTTGCAAAGGAGGTTGTCAGGGCTGGCTCTTCCTGTACACATATAAGGGTGGTTCTTTTGGCTTATGCTGATGACGTACTCATGTTCACTAGCCTAGCTGACCTGACGAGGACACGGGAGTGCTAGCCACTGTACTCTGATGTCTTCTGCCAGGATTAACTGGGCCAAATGTTCTAGACTGCTCTTTGGTACGTGGCGAGTAGGTTCTTTGCCAGAGGAGTTAGTGGGCTTCAGCTGGAGCATCAACCATCTCCTCTATCTGGGTTTTACTTTAGCCCGGCTGGTAAATCCTGGCCAGTGAATTGGCAGGAGTTGAAGTCTTGGCTTGCTTCGGCTGCTGGACAGGACTGTTTCAAGTACTGTTGTGGCACCAGCTGGTCTCTTTGGTCCCTCCTCCTGATTTTGTCACAATCGTCCAGAGAAGGTTAGTTCATTTATTCTGGGACAAAAGGGTGCACTGAGTCATGGCAGAGATTAAGATTGAGTCTCCCTTTTGAGGTGGGGGTCAGTTGCTGGTGTGCGTCCACACTCAGTTGGTGACTTTCCGCCTTCAGACCTTGCAGCAGTACCTTTATGTTGAGCCTCTTTTTAGATGGTGCATCTTGGTGATTTTTTTTCAACTGGGTACATGACCTCAATTACAACACACAGCTCCTGTTTATTGACTGCAAGGGTTTGCAGGTTGCCTGCAAGTTGCTGCTTCTCTTTTACTAGGACCTGATCAATGTCTGGAACATGGTGTATTCACACCGAGTCCACTCACTGTCAGGAATAGTGTCTATCATCAGAGAGACATTGCTCAGGAATCTGCACCTCCATCACTGTTTCACTGGCTGGTGGCTGTGGCTGCGGGGTTGCTTTTCCTGGTGGTGGAAATTTTGAATAAAAACATGTTGTTTTTACTGAGTCCCTGCACTTACACATACATACAAAAAAGAACCCATCATTTTTTAGCTACCATCAGTTCTGAGGAAGTGTTGCTCGACCAAAACATTAACTCTGTTTTCTCTCCACAGATACTGCCAGACCTCTGAGCTTTCCCAGCAAATTCTATTTTTGTCTCTGCTTGTTAATGTTTCACTCACCACATTGATGCATTCCTGTTGGTGGAAAGTATAAAATAAAGTTCTTGCAATGTGGTATATTTTTACCGAATCACTCCACACAGAACCACAGGTGTTGTGGGGAAAATATAAACACTGCTGCTGGGATCCCTTTGGTAGTGTGAGGAATTTAAAAAAAGGGTGACTTGGTGACAGGATACCTGCCCCCTTGGAGTTATTTCAGAAAGGGAAATCACATTTTAAAAAAAAGATTAGTTTCTTCTGGGATGTAACTAGTAAAGTTTGTGAGAGGGAAAATGGAGCTGGATTTTCAAGAAGTATCCACACACAGGTTATTTTATAATATTTGGCCTCGTGGGCATGGCTTAAAGATTTGTTAACAGACCCAACCAAGAAGAAGAAAAAGCAACGGGTTGTACTGCAAATATCAGTGCCAAAGCCTAAGTTGTTCATAAATTATATCTAGGTTTAGATAATGGCAAAAAGTGACAAAGTTCACTGGGGAAAAAAGCTGAAAGCATGATGCAAAGAGCCTGGAAAGGATTTAAACAGGTTGAATCACTGGACAAAATGTGACAGATAGAACATAATGTTGGTACTTGTAAAATAATTCACTTTGACAGGAAAAAGGAACAGATATTTGGCACTGATATTTGCAGTACAACCTGTTGCTTTTTCGTCATCTTGGTTGGGTCTGTTAACAAGTCTTTTAACAAAAATCAACATAAAAATATTTTATAAATGACATGAGACTAGGAAATATTGAGGTTCAGAGGAATCTTGATGACCTTGCACAGGTTATAGAAATTAATTATTTGTAAAGAAAATTGTATCTTCGTCACTATTGCAAAGGAATTGGAAGAAAGTTGTTACAATTTATAGTTTGCTTAGAGTGTCATGCTCTATCTTGGTCTCATTTGTTCTGAGAAGGGTGTAAAGAGAGTACAAAGTGCACAAGATTCATGGAATATGAAGAGAAAAATCATTGACTGGAAGGTGATCTAACAAAAACATAAAGAGTGGCAAATTCATTTGCATAGCATCACGACAAATACAGGGTGAGTGGCCAATCAGTCACTGACCAAATTTTATACAGGCCAGTTCTGAGGAAGGGTCATTGAACTCAAAACATTAACTTTGATTTCTCTTCACAGATGCTGCCAGACCTGCTGAACTTTTCCAGCAACTTCTGTTTTTTTTTACACAGCGCAGGCCCTGCTAATTGTTCATTCTTTCAAATAAAGCAGTTACTTTTTATTTAAGGCACTAGGGATCTTGATTGCAAGTGACTGAACTTTAATGAACCCATTTCATTTGAAAGTGCAAGTACTCTGGGTGAATTTGAAAGTGTTTTGGTGTCCCTGCTAAGGAATGGCTGAGAAGTCAGACAAATACACACAAAGACAGCAGGTTTAGTGGCAGAAATAGCAACTATTGTGGCTATGAAAAAAGTGAGATGGATCAGTGGTTGTAAAGGGATCTAAATCTCTCAATGCTGCTTGTCAGTGACAAGAGGCAAGCCGGTCAATGCACCCAGCATCTTGGTGTACAGGTTCATCAGAGCTGTCCTGTACATTGTCCAATTGAGGTTCTTTATTTGTAACAGAAATCATTTGTGAAGCCCCTACACCACCCCCTGCTCAGTGAGCAAACAGCTGAGCCATTTTTTAAACCTGATCGAAATTACTTCCACAATACAGATTATGACTTGCTACTTGTCTTCGAGCTAAGCCATTATTTGAGCGGGTGGCTGTGACTGTTAGATTGTGACAAGACCTCTTCATTTTGTTATGCAACTGTAGTTAGGTAGGTGGTCGTTCTTGGGTGTCTGAACACAGGAACTCCTAAGAGATTCATGAAGGACATGAGTTAGGATGGAAAGCAAGAAGTCCATGATCATCCAACAGACAGTTTGAACATCATGTGAAATAGCAGGATGAGAATCTTCTGAGGGTTGCAGGGAGACGTAAAGCCATAAGATGCCATAGTTATCAGCAATGTCAGATGCTGGAGGCCTTGTTTGAGGTCAGAGCTGATGCAGAGCAGCATGTCCTGTAGAGGCTGCAAGAATTGTAAGTATCCTGGTCTCTCTGATTCTGTTCTGCAGTCTGCTATTCTTTGCCACCTTGTCTCACAAGAAAGAAATCAGAGTTATGGTGGTTGTGTTGCCCTGTGTTTATGTCATATTTCCACCAAGTTGAATGGTTGGGGAATGTGAAGCTGGCACCATTGGTAGGTGTGCAAGAATGAACTGGAGTACAGGTATTCATATATTAGGTGTGAATCTTGAATGCCAGAGAGGGCTGCAGGATGAACAATGGAGATGTTGTGTACTGAACATTGTGAGAAGCTGCTGATGTGGTGGGAAGGTTGTATTCACTAATGGTGATCACCTGCTGAACTTTTCCAGCAACTTCTGTTTTTTTTAAACACAGTGCAGGCCCTGCTAATTGTCCATTCTTGCAAATAAAGCAGAGTCACTTTATTTAAAGCACTAGGAATCTTGATTGCAAGTGACTGAACTTTAATGAACCCATTTCATTTGAAAGTGAAAGTACTCTGGGTGAATTTGAAAGTGTCTTGGTGTTCCTGCTAAGGAGAAAGTGAGGACTGCAGATGCTGGAGATCAGAGCTGAAAAATGTGTTGCTGGAAAAGCGCAGCAGGTCAGGCAGCATCAAAGGAGCAGGAGAATCGACATTTCGGACATAAGAGGGTGGTGGTGGAGTGTTGTTTTTCAGACTGGAGGACTGTGACCAGTCGTGTGCCACCAGGATCGGTGCTGGGTCCACTGCTTTTCATCATTTATATAAATTTGGATGTGAACACAGGAGGTATAGTTAGTAAGTTTGCAGATGACAACAAAATTGGAGATGTAGTGGCCAGCAAAGGTTTACCCCAGAGTACAACAGGATCTTGATCAGATGGGCCAATGGGCTAAGGAGTGGCAGACGGAGTTTAATTTAGATAAATGCATTCCTGAAGAAGGGCTTATGGCCGAAACGTCGATTCTCCTGCTCCTTTGATGGTGCCTGACCTGCTGCGCTTTTCCAGCAACACATTTTTGTTCCTGCTAAGGAATGGCTGAGAAGTCAGACAAATATACACAAAGGCAGCAGGTTTAGTGGCAGAAATAGCAACTATTGTGGCTATGAAAAATGTGAGATGGATCAGAGGTTGTAGAGGGATCTAAATCTCTCAATGCTGCTTGTCAGTCAATGCACCCAGCATCTTGGTGTACAGGTTCATCAGAGCTGTCCTGTACACTGTCCAATTGTGGCTCTTATTTATCTGTAATGGAAATCATTTGTGTAGCCCCTACCCCCCCCCCCCCCCCAGTGAACAGACACTGATGGTCATCACCTACGTGAGGTGATCTTAGCTTATTGCGGCATGTCTGCTTTGCAAATGGGTTCAGTCTGTAGCTCGTGATTTTCCTGGTTACATGCTCTCACTCTTGGCTGAGCAGTGACCCTGATCCCCCACCCATTGCAACAATCTTTTAATCTTTACGAATAAGCTGGCCTTTAAAAGAAAGTAGGCACTAGATGGTGCAAAGCAAAGGTTCTAGAACCTCTGCTATGTTCAGACCATGTGGTAGTTTTGAATAGAGAAAACCAGCAATGGAGGAACAGGAACTAATCAATCATTCAGACAAGGCTTGTGTATGAATTCTGACCACCTTGAACAGGGACTGACACACAATGTATCACAGCAAATGTCAAACAATTGGGGAAAATGAATCTTGTGCTCATAAAATTGATAGGCAAGATACCAGGTAAATGTTTAGACTGACTGCAGTCCAGAATTTTCAGTCAACAACTCAGATTAAGAAACAGTCATTTAGGATTGCGATAAGATTTTTTTTTCAGTTAAGGATAAACCTTTGGAATTTTCAACATCCGAGAGTAATGGATGTTCAGTCACTGAAAATATTCAGAAGTATAAGACAGAGGGTGGTGGTGGAATGTTGTTTTTCAGACTGGAGGACTGTGACCAGTCGTGTGCCACAAGGATGGGTCCACTGCTTTTCATCATTTATATAAAATTGGATGTGAACACTGAGGTATAGTTAGTAAGCTTGCAGATGACAACAAAATTGGAGATGTAGTGGACAGCAAAAGTTTACCCCAGAGTACAACAGGATCTTGATCAGATGGGCCATTGGGCTGAGGAGTGGCAGATGGAGTTTAATTTAGATAAATGCAAGGCGCTGCATTTTTAGAAAAGCAAATCAGAGCAGGACTTATACACTTAATGGTAAGGTCCTGGGAAGTGTTGCTGAACAAAAAGACCTTGGAGTGCATAGTTCCTTGAAAGTGAAGTCGCAGGTAGATAGGATAGTGAAGAAAGTGTTTGGTATGCTTTCTTTTATTGGTCAGAGTATTGAGTATAGAGGTTGGGAGGTCATGTTGCTGCTGTACAAGACATTGGTTAGGCCACTTTTGGAATATTGTGTGCAAGTCTAGTTTCCTTCCTATCGGAAGAATATTGTGAAACTTGAAAGGGTTCAGAAAAGATTTTCAAGTATGTTGCCAAGCTTGGAGGATTTGAGCTATAGGAAGAGGCTGAATAGGCTTGGGGCTGTTTTCCCTGGAGCATTGGAGGCTGAGAGGTGATATTATAGAGCTTTATAAAATCATGAAGGACATGGATAAATAGACAAGGTGTTTTCCCTTGGGTGGGAAAGTGCAGAACTAGAGGGCATAGATTTAGGGTGAGAGGGGAAAGATATAAAAGGGACTTAAGGGGCAACGTTTTCACACACAGGATGGTGCGTGTATGGAATGAGCTGCCAGAGGAAGTGATGAAGGCTGGTTCAATTCCAGAATTTCAGTCATCTGGATGTGTATATGAATAGGAAAGGTTTAGACAGATATGGGCCAAGTGCCAGCAAATGGGAGTAAATTAGGTTGGGATGTCTGGTTGGCATGGACAAGTTGGACCAAAGGATCTGTTTCCATGCTGTTCCATGCTATGACCAAGTCAGAACTAGATACAACTTTGGATACTATGGGCAGGAATGGTGAAAGGAATTGTAGAGGATGGTGTCAACAAGATAATAGGTTAGCCATAATTTTATTGAACAGTGAAATAAGCTTAATGGGCTCAGTGAAATATTCACTCATTTTGTTGGTACTACTGTTCTCTTCATCAGTCTTATTTCCTGCTGCATATCCTCCAGATAACAAATGATACAGAAAATTTCCAATTACTTTGCTTAAAGTTATTAACAATACAATAAAGAAAGCCAATAATATTTTATAAAATGTAATGACACTGAGATGTTATGAACAGGAAAGATGGATCTTTTACATTGAGCAAAAAGGTTATATTACTAACACAATAAATAGAGTAAGATTAGCGCCAATCCGAGATAGGAGAGATGCCAAATGGATATTTTTAATCAGAATTTACCCTGGAAAAAGACAATGTTTTCAAGGAGAATAGTGAGATACGGGCTACTTGACTGGACGGGATTGAGGTTCACAAGGAGGAGGTGTTAGCAATTCTGGGAAGCGTGAAAATAAATAAGTCGCCGGGGCTGGATGGGATTTATCCTATGATTATCTGGGAAGCCAGGGAGGAGATTGCAAAACCTTTGGCTTTGATCTTTATGTTGTCATTGTCTTCAGGAATATTGTCAGGAGAAAGTGAGGACTGCAGATGCTGGAGATCAGAGTCGAGAATGTGGTGTTGGAAAAGTACAGCATGTGAGGAGAAGGAGAATCGATGTTTCGGACAAAAGCCCTTCATCAAGAATGAGGTGGGATAGTGCCAGAAGATTGGAGGATAGCAAATGTCCCCTTGTTCAAGAAGGGTAGTAGAGACAACCCTGGTAACTATAGACCACTCAGCCTTACTTCAGTTGTGGGTAAAGTGTTGGAAAAGGTTATAAGAAATAAGAGTTATAATCATCTAGAAAGGAATAAGTTGATCAGAAATAGTCAACACGGTTTTTTGAAGGGTAGGTCATGCATCACAAACTTTGATTCTTTGAGAAGGTGACCAAGCAGGTGAATGAGGGTAAAGCAGTTTATGTGGCGTACAGAGAAACCTCGATTATCCAAATATCAATTATCGGAATATTGGATTATCCAAAGGTGATCTCGAGGCCCCGATAGAAACATTACATGAAAGAGCTGTTTCAACACTGATTGCATCTTGTGTTTACATTGATTTAAAAATGATCTTGGCTCATTGAAATGCTGCCAAGAACAGTCCTGGACATCAATGGGAGCCCAGGCACCGTCTCCAAATGACTGACCTCCTGCCTTCTCTCCCTCTCTCCACACTTTCCTTGGAGTTCTACATAGGGGTGAACCCTAAAGCCTTCCCTTTTCCCCAGATATTCTCTTTAACATTGCCCTGTACAGGGCAGAGGTGGAACTTGTCAAAAGTTGTAGAAAAAGTGTGTGTGCACGTGCACACGCTATTTGGAGACTCGCCCCACAAAGGCAGCAGCAGTCTTACTGTTAGTGTCCAGTCCGGCTGTCCTGGAGGGAAACTGATGACGCGGGGGTGCGGATGGGAGTCAGACAGTGGGTAGGGGCGGGCGGGGGAATGCATTTGGGGGCAGACAGAGGGTGGCATTGAATGGGGTTGGTTGGCAGAGGGCAGTGGTTGGGGTTGGGGAGGGATGGGTTGGGGGGGCGGTGTTGGATGGGGGAGCAGGGTTGTTAGGTAGGCAGGCAGGGGCAGGCGAGGAGGGGGTTGGTGGGAGTGGGAGTTCGCGCGAGGTAAGCTGCCGCCTAGTCTCCTGAATGGGAAGCAGACTTAACAGAAAACTCTGAGCCCCAGAGGAGAGGCATTGAATCGATTCACCGAATAATCAGTTATCTGAATGAAATAGTGCCCGCCCACCTCGTTGGGATAATCGAAGTTCCTCTGTATATGAATTTCAGTAAGGCCTTTGATAAGATTCTCCTCAGTAGGTTGTTGCACAAAATATGGAGGCATGGGATTGAGGGTGATTTAGCAGTTTGGATTAGAAATTGGCTAGGTGAAAGGAGACAGAGGTGGTGGTTGATGGGAAATGTTCATCCTGGAGTTCAGTGGTGTACCACAAGGATTTGTTTTGGGTCCGATGCTTTTTGTCATTTTTATAAACATCTTGAATGAGGGCCTAGAAGGATGGTTCAGTAAATTTGCGGATGACAGTAAGGTCAGTGGAGTTGTGGATAGTGCCAAAGAATGTTGCAGGTTACAGAGGGATATAGATAAGCTGCAGAGCTGGGCTGAGAGGTGACAAATGGAGTTTAATGTGAAGAAGTGTGAGGTGATTCACTTTGGAAGGAGCTACAGGAATAAAGAGTACTGGGCTAATGGTAAGATATTTGGCAGTGTAGATGAGCAGAAAGATCTGTGTCCATATAAATAGATCCCTGAAAGTTGCCACCCAGGTTGATAGGGCTGTTAAGAAGGTGCACAGTGTGTTAGCTCTTATTGGTAGAGGGATTGAGTTTCGGAGCCATGAGGTCATATTGCAGCTGTACAAAGCTGGTCACCGCATTGTAGGAAGGATGTGAAAGCTTTGGAAAGGGTGCAGAGGCAATTTACTAGGATGTTGCCTGGTATGCAGGGAAGGTCTTGTGAGGAAAGGCTGAGGGACATAAGGCTGTTTTTGTTAGAAGAAGGTTGAGAGGTGACTTAATTGAGACATACAAAAGAATCAGAGAGTTAGATAGGGTGCACAGTGAGAGCCTTTTTCCTCGGATGGTGATGGCCAGCATGAGGGGACATTGCTTTAAATTGAGGCATGTTAGATATCGGACAGATGTCAGAGGTAGTTTCTTTACTCATAGAGTAGTAGGGGCATGGAACGCCCTACCTGCAACAGTAGTAGACTTGCCAACTTTAAGGGCACTTAAATGGTCATTGGATAGACATAGAATAGATCGGCTTCAGATTGGTTCCACAGGTCAGTGCAACATCGAGGGCCGAAGGGCCTGTAATGCCATGTAATGTTCTATGTTTTATAAATAACAAATATCTGAAAGTGAGATTGCAATCTATTTTTGGATTTTAGTTCATTATTAGATGACAGCTTTAGGTCTCATCTTTTAAATAGCCAGTGGTAATGGTGCACATTGATCCAAATAGGTAATAAAAAAAAAGGATGGGTCCTCAAAACAGAATATAGGGAGTTAGGAAGTAAGTTGAAAAGTAGGACCTCAAAAGTAGTGATTTTACAATTTCTACAAGTGCCACGTGCTGGTCAAAGTAGGAATAGCGCAGGATATATCTGATGAAGACGTAGCTAAAGAAGTGGTGTCGGGAAGGGTTTCAGATTCCTGGGACATTGGCACCGGTTCTGGAGGAGGGGCATCAGCACAAACTGGATGGGTGGGGTCGGTACTAATATCCCAGGGAGAGTACTTGTGAAACTAGTTGAGGAAGATTTAAAATAAAATGGCAGGGGGATGGGAACCTACGCAAGGAATCGGAGGAAGGGGAATCAAGGACAATAACAAAAGACAGAAAGTGGAACAAGAAAAGTGATATTCAGGGAAACCAAGGGCCAGGATCAAACAGGGACACAGTGAAAAATAATAGGAATGGGACGAGGAATCTTAAAAAGGATTTGTGCTTTAATGCACTGAGCATTCAATAAAGTAGATGGATTAATTGCACAAATAAATGAAAACATGTCAGATATACTGTGGTCAGGATTACAGAGACATGGGTTCAGAGTGATCAGGTTTAGGAACTGAATTATCTAGGGGTATTCCATATTTAGGATGGATAGACAGAAAGGAACTGAGACTGGACTTGCATTGCTGGGTAAAGAGGAAATTAATGCAATTGTGAGGAAGGTTATTAACTCCAATAATGTGGAATATATATATAGACAGGGATGAGAAAAATTAAGGGTCAAAGCCCTTAATGGGGGTTGTGATGATGATATTTGGAGTGGCATTAAACAGGAATTAGAAACGCACGCACTAAAGGATCATCTGTACTTATGGATGATTTTAATATGCATACAGATTTGGCAAATAAAATTAGTAACAATGTCAGAGAGGAGGAATTTCTGGAATATATATGGTTTGGTTTTCTAGACCAATATGTTGAGGGACTGTCCTGATGAAGGGCTTTTGCCCGAAATGTCGATTTTCCTGCTCCTCGGACCTGACCTGCTGTGCTTTTCCAGCACCACTCTAATCTAGACTCAATCAGAGAACAGGCCATCCCAGATGGGTAATGTATAATAAGAAAGGAATAATTGGCATGAGGGTGCTTGGGAATGAGTGACCACAGTAAGGTAAAATTCCTCATCAAGATAGAATATAAAATAATTGATTCTGAGACTCTGATCAAACTTGCATGGGATGAAGAGATTGAAGGGATTGAAGGCTGTTAAATCCCTAGGGCCTGATAATCGAAATCCAACAATAATAAAGTAGCCGAGAAATAGTGTCAGTAGTCGTCATCCAAGATTTTCCAAGGTACTCTGGAACAGTTTCTACAGTGTGGGGGTAGAAAATGGAACCCCCCTATTTAAAAAGGGAGGTAGAAAGAAAACTGGAAATTGTAGACCAGTCAGCCTGACTTCAGTAATCAGGAAAATGGTAGAATCCATTATAAATGATTTAATGCTGGAAATCACAGTGAATCAGACAGCATCCACGGAGAGAGAGCAAGGTCACGTTTTGGGTTCAGATGACTCTTCTTCAGAGCTGACATAAAGTTTGGAGAGGGCAGGATTTATGCAATAGTGGGATGAGGGTGTCGGTAGAGTGAGGGCTTCTGATAGCACAGATTAAGTGATTTGGAATGTGAGAATAACATGGTGTGTATAACTGTCAAACAGGAAAGAACAGAGAGTGCCTTTGGAGTGGGGCTGGGGAGAGGAAAGAGAACACGGTGACAGAGAATGCAACAAGTAAAGTTAAAAGAAAGGGAAGGAATGGAAGTGTGCACACAGTCTGAAGGTGTAGATTATGTATAGAAGGTTGTAAACTGCCTTATCTGAAAATGAGAAAATGTTCCTCCAGTTTGCGCTGTGATTCACTGGAATTCTGCAGGATGTTGAGAACAAATGAATAGGCATGCGAGCACGATGCTGTATTAAAATGACCAGCCATGGGGAGGTTGTGGTCATGTTTGCACATGGACCAGAGGTGTTCTGCAAAGTGGTTACCAAGTCTGAGTTTGGTTTCTCCAATGTAGAGCAGGCAACATTGCTTACAGCGAATGCAATAGACTAGATTGGAGGAGGTACAGGTGAAATGTTGCTTCACCAGGAAAGACTGTTTAAGCCCTTGGGTCGTGAGCAGAGAGGAGGAGAAAGGGCAGGGGTTGTGGTTACATAGAAAGATGCCGTAGGAAGGGGGGGGGGTTAGTGTTGGTGGTCAAGGAATGGGATATCTGGAGGGAACAGTCTCTGCGAAATGCAGGCGGGCGAGTGAGGGGAAGATCTTTTTGATGATGGTGTTCTGCTGGAGTTTGTCTGAAATAGTGGAGGATGATCCTTTGAAGGTGGAAGCTGGTGAATGAAAAGTGAGGATAAAGGGACCCGATCACACCAGTTAGTGATGGGAAGAGGCAAGGGCAGAAGCGCGGGTGACAGATCGGATTCATTTGAGGGCCCTATTGAAACCACATTTATAAAAGAAGACAGCCATGTCAGCAGCAATATTTTGGAAGGTGGCACCGTCTAAACCGATATGACCCAGGTGAAAGAACTGAGAGAATCGGTTGGAATCCTTATAGCACATGGGATGTTAACAGCTATAGTGAAGGTAGCTATGGGAATCAGTGGCTTTGTAGCGTATAGCAGTGGACATTTTATTCCCTGAATTGGAGACATAGGGGTCAAGGAAAGGAAGTGAAGTGTTGGAGGTGGACAATATGAAAGTTATAGAAGGGTTAAAAATTGGAAGCAAGATGAACAAATTTTTCAAGGTTCAGGCAGGAGCATGAAGCAGCACTGAAACAGTCATTGTTATACTGGGGAAAGAGTTGTGGGAAAGGGCCAGTGTAGATTGTTCCACATACCCCATAAACAGGCAGGTATAACTGGGACTGGGTGCCTATAGCCACTTCTTTGAGTTGCCGGAAGTGAGATGAATTAAAGGAGAAATTGTTCAGTGAGAGGACGTTCAGCCAAGCAGAGGAGAGTGGTGATGGATGGGGATTGCTGTGGCCTCCGGTCAAGGAAGATCTGCAGTAATTTGTTCCTTCATGAAAGATTTAATAGCTGAGCATTTGGAAAACCATGGAGGATCAGACAGAATCAGTATGAATTTTCAAAAGGGAAATGATGCTTCACAAAACTACTGAAATATTTCAAGGATCTCACTTGCACAGTTGATGGGGGGAGCCAGTAGATGTTGTCTATTTGGATTTTCAGAAGGTTTTCAACAAAGTTCTAAACACAAAATTAACACGTAAAATTAAAGCATGTGGGATTCAGAGCAATGTATTGAGATGCATAAAAAACTGTTTGGCAAAAAGGAAACAAACAGGAGGACTAAATAAATCTTTTCCGTAATGGTAAGCAATCACTAGTGGGATACTGCAGGGATCAGTGCTAAGACCCCAAAAAATCACAGTATACGTAATGGTTTAGATGAGGAAACTAAATGTAACATTTCTACATTTGCAGAACATACAAAGCTGGGTAAGCTGTGAGGAGGATGTCGAGATGCTTCAATGTGATTTGGACAAGCTGAGTGAATTGCAGAGGCAGTATAATGTGGATAACTGAATTTATCTACTTTGGAAGCAAAAACAGGAGGGTGAATTATAAATCAACGTAGAGGTGTTGGTGTTGCACTGGGGTGGACAAAGTCAGAAGTCACACAACACCAGGTTATAGTCCAACAAGTTTATTTGAAGTCACAAGCTTTCAGAGTGCTGCTCCTTCATGGAGGTACCATGCACTTCATTGATGAAGGAGCAGCGCTCTGAAAGCTTGTGACTTCAAATAAACCTGTTGGACTATAATTTAGTATCGTGTTACTTCTGACTTTGTCCACCCCAGTCCAACATGGGCAGCTCCACATCATTTCAGGCAGCATCCAACGAGCAGCGAAATCGACGTTTCGGGCAAAAGCCCTTCATCAGGAATAAAGGCAGAGAGCCTGAAGCGTGGAGAGATAAGCTAGGGGAGGGTGGGGGTGGGGAGAGAGTAGCATAGAGTACAATGGGTGAGTGGGGGAGGAGATGA
>NC_057712.1:56104012-56112480 GCF_004010195.1 Chiloscyllium plagiosum
CCTTCATCTCCTCCCCCACTCACCCATTGTACTCAATGCTACTCTCGCCCCACCCCCACCCTTTTCTAGCTTATCTCTCCACGCTTCAGGCTCTCTGTCTTTATTCCTGATGAAGGGCTTTTGTCCGAAACGTCGATTTCGCTGCTCGTTGGATGCTGCCTGAATTGCTGTGCTCTTCCAGTTCCACTGATCCAGAATCTGGTTTCCAGCATCTGCAGTTATTGTTTTTACCCAGCTCCACATCATGACTACCGTTGACACCACAAACTGCCAGCTCATAGTGGAGTGGATCTCCAAGAAGAACATATAACTCAAAACAGACATCAAGTTTCTACAACCATGCAGGAAAGCAGACACTATCCTGAAAGGACAACAGATCACAAACCCACTCAAATCTACTTACAAAACAGACTATGCTAAGAGACCCTGCTGTCACACTTCTCAAGTTCCTCGACCATTTCATATATCAAAAAACAAAAACTTTGATATAGCCATTTTAAACACTTGAAAGATCTCCACCTGGTTTCTCTCTGTAGATAAGAGTTAGAGGATACTGAACAACGATTCGATCATGAAACTTCCTACAACAATAGTATCACTGGACAAATTAGATTCCAGAGTGAAACTTGGCTTGATAGACCATAAGTTTTGTTTTTTTTTGGCTGGGGTGGTGAGTCACTGAACATAATTCACAACAGGCAGCCAATGAACCACTAACAAGAAAACAAAAATTTATTCCACATAAAGAAAAGCAAAAAACATATTAAAATATACAAGAATTATTTGAAACTGTCTTAATACAAAGATCAGAAAAAAAATTAAACCATTTTAACCTCAGTAAGTACCATACAGCCACTAAAACTTCATAGAAAGGTCGCTACAATATTCCTCATTCACATGTTTGTATGAATGAACCTGTATACTGTTTGACTTCTTCCAGATTGTTATAAATTTCAAAGTTGTTGGACCCCTGTCCAATAGCAGTAAGGATTTAACAAAGGATTTCAGAATCATTTATACTCTTGGATTCCGTTACAAGAAATTATTATATACCAATTAAAAGGTGTACAACTATCTAAATTCACTCATTACTCTCGATTAGGTTTACATTTGTAATATACAATTGGTGTGAAGATACATACACACTAATAAATCTAATCTTATCACTGGCTACAATGTGTCCTTAATATGATGATTTATGTCTAGCTTGTGCATATCAATTATGCTCCCCTGTCCAATGTTCCTAATGTTTTAATGACTTCTTTCAAGTTTATCACTCTTTACTCTCTCATAGGTAACTTAGCATCAGAATTAATGGTAGGGTGCAATCAATGTTTTATTGTCTCAACTTCCAAACTGCAGTTTTGTGTCCCTGTATATTTGTTCACAGCTTGCAATTTGCAGCTCGCAACTGTGTGCCCTTGAATATAATTTTGCAAGACTTTTTTTAACCATCAGCTCGGATCTTTTATCCTTTCTAGGTCCAAAATTAATTACCTCACATTTGTTTACATTGAAATCTATTTGCCAACATTTTGCCATTTCACATAAATTTTCAAATATTTCTGCATTGTTATTCTTCTTAGATTTAGATTATGATTAGATTTAGATTACTTTACAGTGTGGAAACAGGCCCTTAGGCCCTTCTCTTCATCTCACTTAAAATACTACCTACATTTGTGCCTTAAGCAAATTTGGATCTATGGCTTTGTATTCCATCACCTAAGTTGTTGGCAATATCTGCACTTTTCATCTACTCTCTGTCTCATTCCACTGAATCAACTGCTCAACTCACCCTCAATGGAGTCAATAGCATCTGAGCCTAAATCCTCTCTCACAAGTGTTCTCACTTCATTTCTTATTAATAGTGCTACCCAACCACTTTTCTATCCCTCTTGTCTCTCCAAAAGGTCAAATATCCCTGAATGCCAAACAAAGATACAGTTTTGATCTATATTTCTGTAATCTCTTGTGTTCTATTTCCCTCAATTCTATAAACTTCATCTTTAAATACCAATATTTTGTCAGGGGCATTACACCTTCTAGAAGTCCAAATAAATAGTACCTATAAACCGTTCCCTATCAACTCTTCATAAATTTTAATTGGATTTGTCAAGTATGGCCTAACCATTGAATTCATGTTGGTTTTCTTTGATCAACTGAAAATGTTCCAGGTGTTTAGTTACTCCATTCTTAATTTTTGTAATTTCTTGATACCAGATGTGAGGCCCATAATTTTTTGATTTCTCTCCATCACCTTAAATCATTGCATAGGCATGCAATTTTCCAATCTGAAGGAACAATTACTGAATCAAGAGAATACATAAATATTATAATTCATGTTAGTGCAATATACTCACTTACTGCCTTGAATTCCTGCAAAAGAAAACATCTCTCCAATCCTCAGAGATTATTCCTCTTTCAGGGAGGTTTTTTTACTTCGATACTATTATTTTGCTTCCAGTAATTTTGGGCATTTTTTGTACCTGATTCATTATAAGCTTCCTTGGAATGTCTGACAAGCTGATTTCTTTAGCTATTGGAAATATGGATGCTAAATAAATTATTTAGCACACCTTCCATTTCTTTATTTTCATTGACAATATCACTCTTACCAGCTCTTACCAACTGAATTGTTCGCAAATATAACTTTAGAGGCACTTCCTGTGGATTTTGATTGTTCCCTCCAAATTTATTTCCATATTCCATTTCTTTTGTAGTTTTTTTTTTATTAAAATGTCTTTTGGTGGTTCTTATCTTTTCTAGTCATCAGTCTTTATGACAACACATTTAAGTGGAGACCATTGAACAATATAATTCATTTCTGACATAACATGCCCTTGTCTCATGAAAATTCCTTTCACAGATTACTCCTTTAGCCATATGTGCAGCTTCCTATTCTGTTTATCTTGTTCCAGTTTGCATGTGGTTCAGGTAATAGTTCAGAGATGATAATCTTTGAGGTCTGGTTCTCCATTTTAGCTCCTTGTTTGAGCGCTCCCAAAATAGAACCTCTTAACAACTCTTTGATGTTGCAAGTCCAAAAATAGAACACAAGACCTTTTGGAGAGACAAGAGGGATGGAAAAGGTGGTGGGGTAGCACTATTAATAAGAAATGAAGTGAGAACAGTTGTGAGAGATGATTTAGGCTCAGGTGCTATTGACTCCATTTGGGCGGGGGTGAAAAAACAGCAAGGGAAAGAAGAAATGGTAGGAGTAGTATACATACCCTCAAACAGTAACCACTCTGTGGGAAAGGCTATAAACCAACAAATGTATAAAGAATAATAATGGGTGACTACAATCTTAATGTTGACTGGACTGGGCAGATTGTAACCTGTAAAGTTATGACAATGAATTCATAGAGTGCATTCGACATAGTATCCTGGGGAGCCAACCAGGAGCAGGCTATTTTGGATCTGGTAATGAAAATGAGGCAGATTTAATAAATAATCTCAGAGGAAAATATCTCATTGGAAGTAGTCATCATAGCATGATGAATTTAATATTCATTTGACAATAAGAAACTTGAGTTGGACACAAATTTATTTTAATAAAGGTGATTATAATGAAATGAGGATAAATTTGTCTAAAGTGAACTGGGTGGATAGATTGGCAGGAATAACATGCATTTTAATGAGGTAACTCATAACTCTCAGCAAAATTCTTTCCAGTAGGGAAGATTCTGATAGAGATAAACCAACATGGCAAACTAAGGAAGTTAAGCACAGTAATAAATTCGAAGAAAAAGCATATATAAGGAGGCCAAAGTCAGCAATAGCCCCCAAAACTGGGATAAATTCAGAATCCAGCAAAGGAAGACTAAAACAATAATAAAGACAGAAAAACAAATATGAGGGCAAACCAGCGAGGAACATAAAAACTGACAAAAAAGGCTTCATTAAATATACAATAAGGAGGAGAGAGGTCAAAATAGGCATGGCCCCTTAGAAAATGAATCTGGGAGACAGTATTGGCGAACAAGAAAATGGCAGATGAGTTAAATATATATCTTGCATAAATCATTATGGTGGAAGATATTTTAAACATTCCATTCATATTAAAGAATACAGGGGAGGCATTAAGTAACATCACCACCAATTGGAACAGTATTAGATAAATTAATAGGGCTACAGACAACTAAGTCACCTGGCACTGATGGCCTTCAGCCTAAGAACCTAAAAGAGATCGCTACTCAGGGAGTAACAAGAAAACATCCTTCCTATAGAGTGGTGACCAGGATTTAACACAATATTCCAAACATAGCCTAACCAATGTCCTGTACAGCTGCAACATGACCTCCCAACTCCTATATTCAATGCTCTAATCAATAGAAGAAATTGGCACAGTAGTTAGCACTGCTGCCTCCCAGCGCCAGAGACCCGGGTTGAATTCCCACCTCAGGCGACTCTCTGTGTGGAGTTTGCACATTCTCCCCGTGTCTGCATGGGTTTGCTCCGGTTTCCTCCCACAATCCAAAAATGTGCAGGTTAGGTGAATTGGCCATGCTAAATTGCCCGTAGTGTTAGGGGAATGGGTCTGGGTGGGTTGCCCTTCGGTGGGTCGGTGTGGACTTGTTGGGCTGAAGGGCCTGTTTCCATGCTGTAAGTAATCTAATCTCATACCAAATGCCTTCTTCACTATCCTAACTAACAGCCATTCCATTTGCACTCCAAGGTCTCTTTGTTCAGCAACACTCCCCAGAATCTTACCATTAAGTCCTGCCCTGATTTGCCTTTTCAAAATGCAGCACCTCACATTTATCTCAATTAAACTTCATCTGCCACTCCCTGTTGGAAAACTATCGGAATCAATTATTAAGGAAATAATATCAGGTTATTTGGAAAATCATAATCTAATCAAGCAGAGTCAGCATGACTCCATGAAAGGAAATTGTGTCTGACTAATTTATTCATTATTTTGAGGAGGTATCAGTCAGAGAGGATAGAGGGATCAAGTTTTATTTTGGATGTACGGAAGGTGTTCGACAAGGTACTTCATGAGAGGTGAAGTCATGAGCTAAGAGCCCATGGTGTTGAAGGCAGTTGCACACAGGAAACAGCAAGTGGGGATAAAGAATTATTTTTCAAGTTGGCGACCCATGATCTGTGAAGTTCCACAGGGACCACAACTGTTCACAATATATATTAATGACTTGGAGGAAGAAAGTGAATGCATTGAATCCAAATTTGTAGATGGCATTAAATTAGGGGGAAAGATAGTGTGTGAGAGCCATATTAACAGTTTACAGAGAAAGATTGGAAGTTGGAAAGAAGTTGTCAACTGGAGTATAATGTGGGAAAATACGAAGTTGTTCATTTTGGCAAGGAGAACAAACAACATAATATTATTTAAATGGAGAAAAACTGCATAAAGCTGGTACACAAATGGACTTGGGGGCACTTGTGCATGAAACACTGGAAGCTAACATACCACTGGAGCAGGTAATCAGGAAGGCTAATGGAATGTTAGTCCTTATTTCAATTGGGTTGGAGTATTAGAGTTGGCAACTGCTGTTGAGATCATAGCTAGAGGACTGTGAGCAGTTTTGGTCACCTTACTTAAGGAAAGATATCATTTGATTGGAGGCAGTTTAGAGGAAGGTCTACTGGGATCATCCATAGTATGGAAAGATTGTCTTATGGGCAAAGATTAAACAGGTTAGAGTTCTACTCAGTGGAATTTAGAAGGATCTCATTGAAACATATCGGATTCTTAAGTGTCTTGATAGGGTAAATACTGAGAGGATATTTCCCCTCATGAGAGAGTAAAGATCCAGCAGGCGTACTATCAGAATAAAGGGATGCCAATTTAAGACAGAGATGAGAGGGATGTGAAACTCCTTGCCATAGAGAGCTGTCGGGGTAGAGTTCTTGTGTTTACTTAAGACTGAGTTGGATGGAACCTTGATCAGTAGGGGAATCAAAAGTTATGGAGAAAGGGGAGGAATGCAGATGTGAAGAAGGATCAGCCTTGATCCTGTTGAATTTTGGGCCAGATGATCTTATTCTCCTCGCCCTCTCCAATATCCTTTCAATCTGGTTAAAAGATGATCTGCACCCGGCATCAGATAGGCAATCTATCATGTCAGAGTCTCAATTTTGCTTATAAAAGATGGATTGATCCCTTACTTATTGACATCCTTTCAACTACCAGATTACATTGCCTCTCTCCTTTTCAATAATGTCACACTACAGGTGACCCCACTGCACTATACACTCTTTCTCTCTCACACACTCACACACTCCAACAGACCCTCTCTCATACACTGACATATATTCCCCCCACACTCTCATTCTCTCACAGACACTCTCACCTCCACACACACGCCCTCATGCACGCACTCACTTGGTCTGCCCTGCATGCACACACAAGTTTGTGGGGTGAATTTGTACTTGCAAAATTACATTTTATTTTGCACAAAAATTGCATAAATCCATGTAAGAGTCTGTAAATCCCACTTTAGTAATAGAATCAGTCTGACCTAACATTGGGACACAGACAGACTTTAACCTCACACCTTCGATGCATTTATCTGAGTTGAGATAGCTTTAACAGTCGTTGCTATCTTGAGTAAGTAACTTTAAAAAAATTCTGGGATTTACATATGAAGTATCCGAAATTAACATGATCATTCTAAAAGATGAAAGACTTAAGCTAAATTTTTTTAATATTACATTCCATGACACTGCAATCCTGTTGCTATAAATTCTGTGTCTTATGATTCTGTTCCACAACCACCTAGTGCTTTCAAATAAACCTGTTAGACTATAACCTGTTGTTGTGTGATTTTTAACTTTTTCCTGCTTTTGTTAGCCTCCTGATATAAAGTGCTGTGCTCCACATTCTGGCTATACTTCTGACAGTCTCATAAGCAGCAAATATATTGTGGAGGACTGCAGATGCCTGGAGATCAGAGCCGTGAGTGTGGTGCTGGAAAAACACAGCAGGTCGGGCAGCATCCAAGGAGCACGAGAATCAACGTTTTGGGCATAAGCCCTTCATCAGGAAGGGCTTTCCTGTTGAAGCGCTTATGCCCGAAATGTCAATTCTCCTGCCCCTCGGATGCTGCCTGATCTGCTGTGCTTTTTCAGCACCACACTCTTGACAGCAAATATATTGTACCAATTGGAGAGGTTCAATTTCTGCTAATTCTTCTTCTCTATCTCTCCTGAATTGCACTTATTCTTCACACTATTAGTCAAACACAGCACATTCTGAACCTGCACATCATGTGAAGTATGACCCAGGATTGGAGCAAATTGTCTGGATATTAAGTCTAAATCATGTGAACCCTGACCATGTGAATTGGAGTGTTTCCCATTTGCACTCCATGACTTTGAGCTGAAGAGGTTCAAATTGGATGGATCTGTGCAAATCCATAAACTCACAAACTGCAGTGTTGATGTATAACCAGCTTTGCTGCATCTGAGACTTGAATGTTTATGTTGTTTTTATCTATTATCTATCCATCTCAGTGCTACAGCGGGCGCACAGAGAGGGGAGCCGGAAGGTAAGCGGAGACCAGTTTAAATTAACGTTTTTCTTTTCGCAGTCTGTTTTTTTTTTCAACTAGGAGCGGGAACCCGGAAGTCGTCAACAGAGGCTTCTGGGAAGGTAAGAAGTTTGAGTGGAGAAGGAACCCGAGACACTACACGTGTAGTTTCTCCCACCTTCCCTCCTCCTCTAACCTTAAAATAAAAGGACTCAGTCGGCTGAACAGGTAAGCTACTTAGTGTTCTTGTTTTGGAGACTAAGTGTAGAGTTATGGCAGTGCAGGCAGTGGAATGTTCCTCCTGCAGGATGTTTGAGGTAGGGGTGACCACCGATGCTCCTGCCAATTTCACCTGCAGGAAGTGCAGCCAGCTCCAGCTCCTCACAGACTGCGTTAGGGAACTGGAGCTGGAGTTGGATGAACTGAGGATTATTCGAGAGGCTGAGAGGGTGATAGATTGAAGCTACAGGGACGTAGTTACGCCAGAGAACAGAGGTAGCTGGGTAACAGTTAGAGGTGGGAAGGGGAGGAAGCAGGCAGTGCAGGGATCCCCTGTGGTCATTCCCTTCAACAATAAGTATACCGTTTTAGATACTGTTGGGGGGGACAGCCTAGCAGGGGTAAGCTGCAGTGACCGGGTCTCTGACATGAGGTGCAGCACTGAGGCCCAGAAGGGAAAGTGGGAGAGGTGGAGAGCGCTAGTTGTAGGAGACTCTATAGTTAGAGGGACAGACAGGCGGTTCTGTGGACATGGGCGAGACTTTCGGATGGTTTGTTGCCTCCCGGATGCCAGGGTCCGAGAAGTCTCGGACCATGTCTTCAGAATCCTTAAGGGGGAGGGTGTGCAGCCAGAAGTCGTGGTGCACATTGGCACCAACGGCATAGGTAGGAAGAGGGGTGCGGAGGTCATTCAGGAGCTCAGGGAGTTAGGATGGAAGCTAAAAGCTAGGACGGACAGAGTCGTCATCTCTG
>NC_057712.1:56112667-56113848 GCF_004010195.1 Chiloscyllium plagiosum
TGTGGAGAAGGTAGCACTGACAGAGAATACTTGCGGACACAGAGATGGGCTCAAGTGTGTATACGTCAACGCAAGGAGTATCAGAACTAAGGTGGGTGAACTTAAGGTGTGGATTGGTACTTGGCACTATGATGTTGTGGCCATCACGGAAACGTGGATAGAAGAGGGACAGGAATAGTTGTTGGAGGTTCCTGGTTACAGATGTTTCAGTAAGATTAGGAAGGGTGGCGTTGCTAATTACAAATGGTATAACATCTGCAGAAAGGCAGTTCAAGGGGGATCTGTCTTTGGAGGTAGAATGGGTTGAAGTCAGAAATAGGAAAGGAGCAGTCACCTTGTTGGGTATTTACTATTGGCTCCCCAATAGCAGCAGAGATGTGGAGAAACAGATTGGGAAACAGATTTTGGAAAGGTGCAGAAGCCACAGGGTAGTAGTCATGGGCGATTTCAACTTCCCAAATATTGATTGGAAGCTCTTTAGATCAAGTAGATTGGATGGGGCGGTGTTTGTGCAGTGTGTCCAGGAAGCTTTTCTAACTCAGTATGTAGATTGTCTGACCAGAGGGGAGGCCATACTGGATTTAGTACTTGGTAACGAACTGGGATAAGTGATGGGCTTGTTCGTGGGTGAGCATTTTGGTGATGGTGACCACAATTCTGTGACTTTCACTTTGGTTATGGAGAGAGATAGGTGCGTACAACAGGGTAGGTTTTACAATTGGGGGAAGGGTAAATACGATGCTGCAAGACAGGATCTGAGGAGCATAAATTGGGAGCACAGGTTTTCAGGGAAGGATGTCGTTGAAATGTGGAACTTTTTCAAGGAACAGATACGATGTGTCTTTGATATGTATGTACCGGTCAGGCAGGAAAGAGATGGTGTGAGGGAAGCTTGGTTGACGAGGGAGGTTGAATGTCTTCTAAGGAGGAAGAAGGAGGCTTACATAAGGTTGAGGAAACAAGGTTCAGACAGAGTGTTGGAGGGATACAGGAGAGCCAGGAGGGAGCTGAAGAAAAGGATTAGGAGAGCTAAGAGAGGGCATGAAAAATCTTTGGCGGGTAGGATCAAGGATAACCCCAAGGCCTTTTATGCGTATGTGAGAAACATGAGAATGACGAGAACGAGGATAGGTCTGATCAAGGACAGTAGTGGGAGACTGTGTATTGAGTCGGAAGAGATA
>NC_057712.1:56115352-56139324 GCF_004010195.1 Chiloscyllium plagiosum
GAAGGATGTGGAAGCTTTGGAGAGGGTGCAGAGAAGATTTATCAGGATGTTGCCTGGAATGGAGAATAGGTCGTACGATGATAGGTTGAGAGTGCTAGGCCTTTTCTCATTGGAACGGTGAAGGATGAGGGGTGACTTGATAGAGGTTTATAAGATGATTAGGGGAATAGATAGAGTAGACAGTCAGAGACTTTTTCCCCGGGTACAACAGAGTGTTACAAGTGGACATAAATTTAAGGTGAAGGGTGGAAGGTATAGGGGGGATGTCAGGGGTAGGTTCTTTACCCAGAGAGTGGTGGGGGCATGGAATGCGCTGCCTGTGGGAGTGGTAGAGTCAGAATCATTGGTGACCTTTAAGCGGCAATTGGATAGGTACATGGATAGGTGCTTAAGCTAGAACAAATGTTCGGCACAACATTGTGGGCCGAAGGGCCTGTTCTGTGCTGTATTGTTCTATGTTCTATGTTCTACTTATAAGGCACAAATCAGGGGTGTGATAGAATACACTTTGTTTGCCTGGATAAATACAGATCCAATAATTCATAAGAAAATCAACATCATCAAGATAAAGAAACACATATAACTGGCATCCCTTCAACCACGTCTATAAATATTCACTCCCTCCAGTATGCGATAGCAGCAGTTGGAACGACATACAAGGTGTACAGCAGTGATTCACCCAGTTTGACTTTTGCAGAGTGTGAAGTCTCTGCTTACCTTTAAATGGCAAATAGGATCCAATTCCAGCCCTATTTCCACACCCCCTATTGTTGCCAGAATGATGGAAGGATATGGCAGAAAACCTGCAACCCAGACTTAGTCAGCTGAGGTAAACATATCGTAGCCCCCCACAATAATTGTGGAATTCGGTCTGTTTTTCAAGGACTTGTGTTTACAGCCCCTCATAGAAATTATAAACCCTAGTCTGGATGTGGAAATCTTCTGAATGATGACTTCAAAAGATTTCACTCATGCCCTTCATACAAATCCAAACCTCAAGCCACCCCAATGTCTCCTCATGCTCTCCATGCTAACACGTGCACACCAACCACCTCCAATGATTTCTCATATACTATATGCCAACTAATGCCCCCATGTCTCCATGTCATCCCACAGCACTTTCACAAACATTGACCTCTGTTCATTGACTCCGATGTTATGACCCACTGGAGTCACACACTGTAAATTAAGACCCTCTACTTTATACACAAGACATGTGCACACACACTAGATTATTGACAGAGGTAGAAAAATGTAAAGTCACTTCAGTGGTCATTGCTTCCCACTACTAATGTTGAAATAATCCTTTGGTTGGCCACATGCCTTGGTGTTCAATTGTCTTTCTCTGGCTACTTCCACTGGTTTAAGAAGTAATGAGTAATTTATTAACTTGGAAGTGTATCTGATTTACAAATTCAAAAGTCAAAAGTCAAAGCTTTCAGCAACTGCTTTATGAAACATTTCTGTTTTTCTTTGAATTTAAACTGAGTTTTTGACTAAAAAACGGACATATCCACATATTTCTTTTCCTCTCTCTCTCTCTCTCTCTCTCTCTCTGTCTTTTGTAATTGTTTCCAGCTCCATGCTGCTCTGCCACGGAGAACCAATCACACTGTTATTGGCAAGCAAAAAATTGTCTGTCATTGATAATGGTCACTTGTCCACTGACCAATCAACCACTTGTTGCCAACAAAACTTACATTGGTACATACCCTCAGCTCTCGATCATCTGCAATCTGAACTTCAATTCCTGTTTATTCAAACAGTGGTTTACAATTGCCATGGATGTCATTTTTCTAAACTGCAGCCACCCTTTCAAACATTGTTGTTTAAAACAATTCTTCTTCATTTCAGTTCACAGTTTTTAAAAACAAAAGTAAAATGGCACAGTCCTTATCCTGACGAGAACCAAATAATTCAGTACTAACAAGAATTTGTGTGGAAAAGGTTTTCTAAACTGTTATTCAGAACCTCCTTAAAAAAAACAACTGCTTTTAATGCAAGCTATTAACAGTGTCAATTAGCCAAAATCAATATTAATAGCAGAAATAATGAACATTTGTACTGCTTCATCTTTTTTTCAACAGGCATTGAGCCATTGACAAAATAGATATAAGATATGAAAACTCTCCATTAGACAATGTTTACCCATGTACACAGCTGTTTCTGTGGAAAGAATAAAGAGCTATTAAACATCATGGAGAGGCATGTGTTAGTATGGATGTATTGATGGAGTACTCTGGGTGCAGGGCATATATTAACCTGAATTTGCATAGATTGGTTGGAGGGGTAAGAGGGTATGAAGTTTAGAGGATCTAAGCTTTTCCTACACAACAGGAATGAAGTCCCAGAAAACAGAGGCTGACCTTTTAACCAGCCTGTGTTGGCAGCCCTTGTGGTCATTTTCAACTGTGACACAGCTTGGTGCACCTGTCTCCAGCTTGCACCTTCCATCTGGAATGAAAATCAGCCTGCCTTTATCCCAAGGAGATAACATGCAGCTGGGAAACGTCCTGGTTTCTTTTACCCATCTGTCAGATAGAAATCCAGCTCACTAAGTCTTGTATGACATCAACTTCTGAAATGCATCATTTCTACCATCTAAGTTGTTAAGGAGACCAGATCATTAGATACCCTTTCCCCTCGACCCCCCTCCCCTCATAAAATCACCTTTCAGATCACACAATGCTCTGCTTCAGAAATATATCACTATTTGATCACTTTCTCTGGGTCAAAATCCTGAAACTTCCTCTGCTAGTCTCCACTAGAGAGCGCTCTTGTACCTACACCCACAAACTATTGTGGTTTGAAATGGTAATGACCATCACCTTTTCAAGAGTGATTAGGGTGGGCAAAATGCTGGCCTAGTTCCTATCTCATGAACAAATTAAGAAGTCTGGTTCTTGATTCTTTGCTCCTCTTGTTGTCTTTAATACTGTACTATGATTCCTACATTGTCATCTGCATCATTCTCTATTACCATTAGATCAATGCCACATACACCCAAAGACACATGCTCCTCTGACAGCTTCCAGATCTAGATCTTCCTTTCATTTAACACCTGAGTTATGGTTCTTCTCAGCTGGTAGATGTTCCAAGCTCCCATTTTCATGAGCCTATCACCCGAATCTATTCCATCACTCCTTCTCCCCCAGACATAGAAATGAGCACTGGTATTACAGCAATCTAATCTTGAACTCCTCACCTTCTGTCAGCAAGCTTTAGGAATTCAAGTGGCTGCAGTTGTTTAATGATAGTTGATTACATGGCCTGTGGTTCCCTGAATTTTAATTTCAAGGACCTTGTATTAATGGTATTCTCTGAAAAGTAAATGTATTACCTATTATTGCTAAGTTGCAGTTTCAATCATTTCTAAAGGAAATACAGTTGCATTGTGTCAGTGTCACTGAGTTATTTTTACCGTGGCAGAAGGTTTTTGTTAGTTCACAGTGTAGGCTACAATCTATTTCTGTAATTTATTTCTTGGCACTACATCAGTCGAGGGTGTGTACTTAAGTATTAATTAACCTCCTTGAATATGTAAATTGCATTTAAAGAAATAGATGTGTCCCTACCCATCCAATTAACAATAAGTGTTTTCCAATGAGAATTAACAGTAGTGTAGAGATGTAATTGGGAAACAAATCTCTAACCCACTATTTAATCTGTCATTGGGTTGCTCTCATATCCACTTTCAGTGCCTTCACGTGGTGTTATAACTGCAGTTGCTGCTTCAGCACGAATCAAATATATTTATTGTTCTATAATTTTATTTTTAGGTGGAGGGAAATACAAGACCTTTTCCATATTATTAACTGTATTGAATGCTTCATGGTAATTCTTATGAAACTCAGTCACAAGGAAGGCATGCGCAGCTGGGAAATGTCCAAATTCCTTCTACCCACCTCTAAGATAAAAGTTCAGTTCAATAAGTCTTCGATAACATTAACTTCTAAAAATGCATGATTTCTACCATCTAAACAGATAAGGAAGCCACATCATGAAAACCCTACACCTCTGCCACAATTTAATTTTCAAATCACACAACATCTTGCTTCACAAGTATACCACTATTTGATAATTTTTAAACTCTTTTTTTCCCTCATCAATCTGATCAGAGATGTCATGACACACCTCTAGAGCTGGTGGGACTTGGATGCAGGTCTCCTGATCCAGGGGTAGGGACCTTACTACAATGTCACAATTAGATCTCCATTTAACTACTCATAAATTAACTTGCAGCAATATAAACACACAAACATTATTCACAAACTAGCAAAAAAGTAAGCATATTTCTCATAGTCTACACAATAAAGTAGATTTCATTATTAAATGAGATCCGACATTCAGAAATCTTAACTATTCCATTGTCAGTCGTCATAAAAGTATTTAAAACAAAGCAAAAAAAACTGAAACCTATCCAGTAAAAACTAACAACACTTGAAAGTGAAACATTGGGCCAAATCTTTCATTTTGTTTTCCTAAGTGTGTGCTGTATCAAGTATTTAGGAGCAATTCTTGCAATGAGGCCCAGTGAGATTTCTTACCATGCCTTACCAAACATGATACATTAACTACTTATCTCATTCCTATGGCATCGCTCATGTCCACGTCTAGCTCAATTTTACCGTACACCATTCCAGAACAAATCATCGCTCAGTGGAAACCCACCAACAGATTGACATCCTCTCAAACTGTGTCATCTTTGAGACCTTGTTATGCGCCCAGACAAAAATTGAAAAGCTACTGTTACAACTCACTGGCAGCATAATGGCACAGTAGCCACAATTGTCCATGACAAACAGCCAGCGTGGCTGACACCCCCTCACATAGAGAACCTCACTCTCTAACCCTAGTGGCTGTTTAAACATCATGCCACACAATTTACTTATCTTTAGATAAATGTCAGAAGACTCTTTCTGAGTCCCTGATACTCTTTCTTCAACACCCGCACCTTGTCATTGTCCAGAGGGGGAACATCAGATATTGGAAGCATTTGCACAAATCCAACCATGAACATCAGCCAGGAAAAAGGAATACAAAAGGTACAAATGCAGGCTGAATTCACACTCAATGTGCAAACCAAGTGCCGACACCTTGAATTCTTGGCAACTAGTTTGCTAATGACAGGTGGTAGGATGGGAAGCTGCACATTAATGAGGCGAAATCTGCAGTTAATATGGTTGTAAACAAGCTGTAACAGGCAACACACTTCTCCCTAGCAAGAATCTCATGTCGACATTCCAAACTTATTTAAAAGATGGGTGGTTCCCAATGTCGTGTTAGGCCTCGTCAGACTTCATAAGTGATTCTGCCACATAGCTCACCAAAGCCCAACTCATTCAGGCCCCCATAAAACGCCACCCATAATTTTAGTTTCTCATGAGCTTGAATGGAGAAATTCTGCAGAAATGTTAAATACTTCTTTGAAATGTTATTGACATGCAATGCATTTTGAGCATTTCTGTTTTATATTTCAGTTTTTAGTAATGGGGCAGCATGGCAGCTCAGTGATTAGCACTGCTACCTCACAGCAGCAGGGACCTAGGTTCGGTTCCAGCCTCGGGTGACTGTCTGTGTAGAGTTTGCACATTCTCCCAGTGTCTGCGTGGGTTTCTTCTGGGTACTCTGGCTTTCTCCCATACATCAAAGATGTGCAGGTTAGGTCAATTGGCCATGCTAAATTGCCTATAGTGTTCAGGGATGTGTAGGTTTGGTGCATTAGTCAGGGGGAAATATAGAGTAATGGGGAATGAATGAGTTTGGGTGGGACACTCTTCAGAGTAGACTTGTTGGGCCAAAGGGTCTGTTTCCACACTGTAAGGACTCTGCAATGGCTGATTATTTATTCCATTGGTATTTCATTCACGATCAAATGAGAGCCAATTCAAAACAGTTTATAGACTTCGCTGTTACTATTCACTGGAGTGTATGTTAGTTGTTGAAGTGTTTTATCTTGAATTTCGTATATGGTATTCAATTTTTTTATTGTGATAAAAACAAAGAATTGCTTCCCTTTATCAATTTGATAAAGTGTTCAGTGACTGTGAAAGCACATATCTCAATTTAGATGGCAAAAAACATGTAAAATATCTGTAATAATAATGTACAATTTTCGTCCTGTCCAGACTATTAGGTTTGGTCAGTTTGAGGGGTGCATCTGGTGGTGGGTTTATTTCATGAGTACTGCCTAGCAAACCTGTGCAGTAACTATTGGTTATTTAGATATTTGAAAATGCTGTGGTATTATTCAAGTTCTGAGTGGACTGAGTAGAGCAATCTTTTGACCTATCTGATACTAAGCACCTGGAGTAAGGTACAACCTCTGTTTATATACAGGGTGATTGGAGGAGACATTCATTTATCTACCCTTCTTATGAACCACAAGATGACCACTTCCTTTTGAACAACAGAAAGGTGGTAAGGACAAGCCAGTGAGCTTGACATCGGTGGTGGGCAAGTTGTGGGAGGAAATCTTGAGGGACAGGATTTACACATATTTGGAAAGGCAAGGAATGATTAGGGATAGTCAACATGGCTTTGAGCATGGGAAATCATGTATCACGATCTTGATTGAGTTTTTTGAAGAAGTAACAAAGAGGATTGATGAGGGCAGAGCAATAGATGTGATCTATATGGACTTCAGTAAGGCATTTGACAAGGTTCCCCATTGAAGTTTGGTTAGCAAGGTTAGATCTCATGGGATACAGGGAGAACTAGCCATTTAGATACAGAACTGCCTCAAAGGTAGAAGACAGAGTGGTGGAGGTTTGTTTTTCAGACTGGAGGCCTGTGACCAGTGGAGTGCCACAAGGATTGGTGCTGGGTCCACTACTTTTCATTATTTATATAAATTATTGGGATGTGAATATAGGAGGTATAGTTAGTAAGTTTGCAGACAACACCAAAATTGGAGGTGTAGTGGACAGCGAAGAAGGTTACCTCAGATTTCAATGGGATCTTGATCAGATGGGCCAATGGGCTGAGGAGTGGCAGATAGAGTTTAATTTAGGTAAATGTGAGGTGCTGCATTTTGAGAAAGCAAATCTTAGCAGAACCTATACACTTAATGGTAAGGCCTAGGGAGTGTTGCTGAACAAAGAGACCTTGGAGTGCAGGTTCATAGCTCCTTGAAAGTGGAGTTGCAGATAGATAGGATAGTGAAGAGGGGGTTTGTTATGCTTTCCTTTATTGGTCAGAGTATTGAGTATAGGAGTTGGGAGGTCACGTTGCGGTTGTCCAGGTCATTGGTTCAGCCACTTTTGGAATATTGCGTGCAATTCTGGTCTCCTTCCTATCGGAAAGATGTTGTGAAACTTGACAGGGTTCAGAAAAGATTTACAAGGATGTTGCCAGGGTTGGAGGAGTTGAGCAATAGTTGAATAGGCTGAGACTATTTTCCCTGGAGCGTCGGAGGCTGAGGGGTGACCTTATAGAGGTTTATAAACTCATGAGGGGCATGGATAAGATAAATAGACAAGGTCTTTTCCCTGGGGTAGGGAAGACCAGAACTAGAGGGCATAGGATTAGGGTGAGAGGGAAAAAATATGAAAGGAACATAAGGGGCAGCCTTTTCACACAGAGAGTGATGCGTGTGTGGAATGAGCTGGTAGATGGAGGCTGGTACAATTGCAACATTTTAAAGGCATCTGGATGGGTATATGAATAAGAAAGGTTTGGAGGGATATGGGCCAAGTGCTGGCAAGTGGTTGAGATATCGGGTCGGCATGGACGGGTTGGACCAAAGGGTCTGTTTCCGTGCTGTACATCTCTATGACTCTATGATAAAAGATTCCTGGGGACACTGTAGGGCAAATTCTAGGGGTGAAAAATTGGGTGATTCAATTGCAATTTCAGAGAATTGTGTTTTTCTGAGCAGTTGGTTTTCTAGTTGGCAAAAGCAATGATGATTCAATTTGACTCATTTGTTGTGCTAAAAATTATGATTCACTGAGTAAAGAGTTTTTAGAAAAATTGTCAGGTGAATTAAAAAATAGAAGTTGATGAAGAAACCTAGCAGGTCTGGCAGCATCTGTGGAGAAAAAAATCAGAATGAATGTTTCGAGTTTAGTGAACAAATGTTTCTGTTTTTGTTTCAGATTTCCAGCCTGTGCAGTTTTTTAAAAAATATATTACTGAATTAAAAGAGTACATTGGTATTGATTCTATAGACAAAGAAGATGTTAGTTTGACTAAGTGTTTTGTTGGTCTCTGCTACAATGAGTGTGACATGGGAAAGTTAGAATGGGTTGGATATTGTATAGGGATGGCAAAGAAGGGAAGAAAATGCATTGGAGAGATAATATGGAAAGAACGGAATGGCATGAAATTAGGTTGCAATCGTGGGTGTAACTGCTACAACCAAAACACTGACAAGATTTTTGCAGGGGTAGAATAGCTGAATACAAGCCTGTCCAAAGCTAACATTCATGCAAAGACACCATTAGACATTTCCAAGTGATCTACAGACTACTTTGCAATTGATGAGTCAATTTAAAATAAATAATATGGATTAGTTTTGATTTACATCAAATGCAGGTCTCTGATGTTTGAAGTGATAGAAGATTAAACAAAAATATATGAGCAATGATATCATCAAGCAGAATCTTCCACTAGCATGACACCTCATCAATAACCTTTCCCATACCGATGTGCCAATGATCAATGATAATTACTCCCAAAAGTTCAGGGTCAGAAGAAAAATAAGAGCTATTATTACCAACATCTTCACTTTTTGTGCCTCTTGCTTTTGGAGGCTAACGCAGTAACATCAGCTAAAAAGCCTGATGGCAGCTCTCCGTCTCTTATTTACTTAAGAGGGACAGAAGTACACCACAGTTACCCAGCTTCCTTTCCACTGTTGTATTTGTTAAAAACTAGTTATTATTAATGGCAGCCATGTAGCAATGTTTTTCGTGTTCCTCTTACACCAATACCTGTGCACTGCAAATCAACTACTTTGACCTCCTCAGACTCATGAACTTTTGTATTCCTGTTCTGCCAGACTTAAGGGACTGTCTCATGTTATGTTTTCTCAGAATTTTTTCCATCAATTGTGGCAGAACAGAAAGAACTGTTACAACAATGACTTTTGTCCCAGTTAATAGTAGCACATAAAACAGCAACATTGCATGCCTGAACATGGATTATTGACAAATTCAATCTCAATTTAAAATAACAGAAAATAAAGCAGTAATGATCATCCCTCAACATGATTTTCCTCCTTGCACTCTCTCCTAATGACCCTTAATCCCAATCTGCCTCTATAATTACAGGTCGTTCTGCTTTAGTGCATGTTTTGTTAAAGCGAATTTGCTATAATGCAATTGATGAATTGGGGATACTGTTTTTAAAGTGCAAACTTTTAAAGTGTGTATTGATTGTAATGCAATTCTGGCCCCATTACTTTAAATGGTGCTGCTTTTATGTGATTTTTTTTCATAACTCAGGTTTGCATGAGAATGAAACTACTGTGTTATAACAGAAATGACTGTATCAAAGACCAATTTATGGAATTGTGATAGTGGATAAATTAATTACTGCAGCAAACTTTAGCTGGAATCTAAAAATGCTACAGTTACTTATACTGGATCAACCTTGGCCCATAGCTCTTCAGTGAAAATTTGTCTCTTTAATATAAATGGTCAAGCCTTTGAAAAATTGGAGAGCTTAGTTTCATTGGACATTACTGAAATACTGAAGTCTGAAAAGGCGAAAGTCTTATCTATAGTCAAAAGCAGAGTTGGAGAATAATTATTATTGGCCTAAATTAACATCAAATGGTCTTTGACACATTGTTTGCTTCCATTTTTAGTTGCTGCATTTAGATGTAATTGATATCTTTCTGTAAGTCTTAAGTGTTTGGAGATTGAAGGGTAAGTAAGAATTTTTACCCAGAAAAGAATCTGTTTGCAAATTGTACAAGTTCTTTCAAGGTAAATTCATTCACACACAACAGTCTTTTATGACTGATAATTGTCCAACATTCCTGAAGAAGGGCTTATGCCCGAAATGTCGATTCTCCTGCTCCTTTGATGCTGCCTGACCTGCTGCGCTTTTCCAGCAACACATTTTTCAGCTCTGATCTCCAGCATCTGCAATCCTCACTTTCTCCTAATTGTCCAACATTGTATAGCCATAAGACCACAAGATGTAGGTGCAGAAGTAGGCCATTCAGTCCATCGAGTCTGTTCCATCATTCAATCAAAGTTGATATATTTCACCACCCCATTTTCCTATCTTCTCCCCATATCCCTTGATCCCCTTACTCGACAAGAACCTATTTAGCTCTGTCTTAAAGTGGCAATAAGTTCCAGATTCACCACCTTCTGGCTGAAGAAATTCCTCCTCTTCTCAGTTGGAGATGTCGTCCCTTTACTCTGAGGCTGTGTCTTCAGATTCTAGTCTCTCCAACTGGTGGAAACATCTTCTCCACATCCAATCTATCTAGGCCTTTCAGTATCCTATAAGTTTCAATGAGTTCTCCCCTCACCCTAACTAAACTCCATCAAATACAGGCCCACAGTCCTCAACTGCTCCTCATATTGACAAGTTCTTCATCCCAGCGATCATTCATGTAAATCTCCTCTGACCCTCTTCAACATTAGGACATACTTCTTTAGACATTGGGCCCAAAACTGTTCACAATGTTCCAAGTTCAATCTGACAAGAGCCTTAAAAAACCTCACCAATACACTTTTACTCTTGTATTCCAGCCCTCTGGGACTCTCCCTGACGCCAGTGATTCCTGAAATATCACCAACAATGCCTCCATAATCTCCTCAGCCCAGATAGGTAACAATGCACAATGTCTTTTTTCATTCTGTGAACTGAAAAGTTGAACAAAAAAAAGTACTGTGAATGCTACAAAACTCAAATAAAATCAGAAAATACTGGAAAAAGTCCAGGTTAAGCTGTATGTCACAACCTGAAGAAATCTGCTGTATTATTGTTTTGGCACTGTTTACTTTGTATTTTTAAAGAACATGATCAAAACTTGCAGCATGAACTGTGTGAATGAATATTCTTCTATCTTTAGAAGACTAAAAGAAGACTGAAAGGATTTGGCCCTGAATTTTTTATGCTGTCACTGTAAACTTCTTGGAGTACACCACAACCACTGGGTTTCAGCTGATAAGCCAATATTTCTTGAACACCGCGAGGGATGGGACCTCCTTATACCCAATATAGCCAATTAAATAAAACTGTAACTTTTAATATTGAAATTTCTGCTCATTTAGCATATAGTGGGTTCCATTCAGTAGCTGGAACAGGATATATTTGATGAGATGCTGCAGGTGTGAGAACCACAGGAATGGGGATGGTGGGGAGTCAGGGGTTTAACAGTGGTCTTTTTAGGATAAGAAGTTACTTTTGTCACTGGTATATGTAAATACGATGCAATGTTATACAGTCATAGCAAGTGATAAAATATTATGTAAAGTCTCTGTCATTAACGGAAACCATTGGGCAGGTCTAGGTTCAAATCAGGCAGAGGTGTGTCTGATTTGGTGTTGATGATTTAGATTAGATTAGATTACAGTGTGGAAACAGGCCCTTCGGCCCAACAAGTCCACACCGACCCGCCGAAGCGAAACCCACCCAACCCCCACATTCACCCCCTACCCAACACTACGGGCAACTTAGCATGGCCAATTCACCTGACCCTGCACATCTTTGGACTGTGGGAGGAAACTGGAGCACCCGGAGGAAACCCACGCAGACACGGGGAGAACGTGCAAACTCCACACAGTCAGTCGCCTGAGGCGGGAATTGAACCCGGGTCTCTGGCGCTGTGAGGCAGCAGTGCTAACTGCTGTGCCACCGTGCCGCCCACTAAGTGTCACACTGCATCTGCTGGGAATGCAAGCAGTGAGCAGATGAGCATACTATTGAGTGGTTATGTGTATAATATCATAATCAGGCAAATGCTGACGGAGAGGTTCATTGATAACAGCTCAGCTGGATCAGAACATTTCTGACTTGATTTACCATAATCAAGAATGTTTGGACTTGAGTCTGTTTCACTAAGATGGAAAGTACTTGTTGTTCTTATTTTCTGTGGATCAATTCTAACATGAAAACCATCTGCAATTGTGCACGAAACTTGACAGTAGATCATGAAAATTTGCATTTGTTGCTGAGTTTAAGTCTTGGTTCCTGTAAAAGCTGAAATACAATACTAAGTCTAATGTCATGCTCTGTCTGAGTGGATCAATAAATCAGGACACAGTCCATGTGACCATCCAGTGCTTGTAGGACATTTGACATTGTTCTTTGATGATGTGATGTTGAGGGGTAATCTGTTGAACAAAGCCTTAAAAAGTAGTAAGGAAGTTTGTGAGCTGCTGAGACTCTTCCTCCCTTGAGGGTTAGTTGTCATACACCACTATTTGCATGTAATTTGCTAAATATGGGCCAGCATTCATTATCAATCCCTACCTGGCCATGAAGATGATGGCCAGGTAGGGATTCTTGAACTGCTATAATTCCTGTGGTGTAAGTACATCCACAGTTCTGCTAGGAAGGAAATTTGAGCATTTTGACCCAGCAACAGTGAAGACATGACAAGATTTTTGCAAGTCATGATGATACGTGCTTTGGAGGGAAATGTGTAGAAGCTTTTGTTTCCTAATATCTTCTACTACCTTTTGTATGTAGTGGGAGTCAGGTTTAGAAAGTGTTGGGAAAGAAAACCAGATAAGTTTCTGAGGTGCATCTTGTAGATGGTATATACTGCTGCCACTATGCCTTGGTGGTGAAAGGGGTGGATAGGGAAGGTGTTGAAGGGGTGCCAAGTGAGTGGCTGATTTGTCCTGGATGATAAAAACCAAAAGAACTGCAGATGTTGTAAATCAGAAACAAAAACATAAGTTGCTGGTAAAGCTCTGGCAGCCTCTGTGAAGGGAAATCAGAGTTAACATTTTGGGTCCATTGACCCTTCCTCGGAACTGATGATAGCTCGGAAAATGTTGGTTTATATGCAGAAGATAGGGATTCAGGAGTAAATAATAGAGATGGGGATAGAGCTCAAGGAGAGAGAAGAACAGTTGGACAGACAAAGGAATAGATAATGATCTGGCTGGGAGGATGAATAGCTGTTAATGGACACTATTAGTGGCTAACAATAGGTAGTGTGTAATATCAGACTATGTGATAACAAGGCCTGGGGTGAGGGGTAGGGGGATCAGACATGGGATAGTTCAGGCCCTAAAATTATTGAACTTGATATTGAGTCCAGAAGGCTGCAGGGTCCCCAAATGGAAATGAGGTGTTGTTCTTCCAGCTTGTGCTGAGCTTCGCTGGAACACTGCAGCGAGCCTGAGAGAGAAATGTTGAACAGGGAACAGGATGGCGTGTTAAAGTGGCAGGCAATGGGAAGCTCAGGGTCTTTGTTGTGAGCAGAATGTAGATATTGTGCGAAGCAATCACTCAGTCTATGCTTCATTTCCTCACTGTAGAGGAGACCACATTGTGTGTGGACTAGATTGCAGTGGACTAGATTGTGAGAAGTGCAGGTAAAGTGCTGCTTCACCTGGAAGGTATGTTTGGTCCCCTCGATACTGAGGAAGGAAGAGGTAAATGAGCCCCTTTGCCATTACACACTACCTATTGTTAGCCACTAATAGTCCCCCTTAAGAGCTATTTACCCTCCTAGACAAATCGGTATCCACTCCTTTGTCTGTACAACTATTCTTCTCTCTCTCTTTAGGTCCCCTTTGCTCTTAACTGCTTATTACCTGCCTCCAACTCTAGAACAATATGCTGTTCCAAAAAGACACTTGTTAAAATTACATCAACTTAATTTCAAAACCACACAGCCGCTGTCACCTTCTGCAACTTCACTCTTCCAGCTGCTGAATTTCCTGGGTCGCTTTCTTTTTTTTTACTGCAAGCATGCTACATATGAAAAGATACCTTTGATAGAGAGTGTTTCCTAAGTTCATGGATCTAACTCGATGGCAGTTGCACTCACTCCAATTTTCAAAGTGCCTGCATTTTTATATCCCCAACATCGGATCATCTCATTGATTCAATGTTGGCAAAACAATAAATTCAAACTTGATTGGGTTTTTGGTATTCTGGGGCAAAATTTAAACTGATTGGTTAAATTCAAATTGTTGTCAAAAAAGCAACCAAAACTCAGGTATCCATTTCACAGCCAAATGTTACATATTTTCAATTTTCCAGTACACTCTGGGACTACCATCTAATCACATACACACGTGCTTGTAAGCTCTCAGTTCAGAACAGCATTTATCTTCTCTTAAAGGTACAGCACATACCTTCAACTTCATAACTGAGTTTTTAAGTTAAAATCTTGTTTCAGGATATCCTGCAAATTTGAGAATGTACTATAATATAAATATATTGTTTCCTGACTGTTCAAGATAATTTTTCAATATGAGTAATGCTGAGTATGCAATTATTTTTGCGGTGTGCCGAATGTACATAGACATTCCATCGAGAAAGATATTCTCAAAATCAATGACAAATAGACAAGCTATTATTGAAAGCATAATGTAATGATAAGGGACATCATTTGCAACACTAATAAATTGTTATACTCTTCATTGCAGCATCCGGAGAGAATTCTGACTCTGGACAAAACAGGAGAATACAGTTCACCAGTCACACAGGCCCACTATTCCAAGTTCCACCTTTAACATATTTGGGAAATGAAGTTGGGACCTGAAAAGAGGATGGATGGTCAAGGCTTTTCTCCATATCCTGCACCAGCAGTTAATTTTTCTGTGAACCTTCTCTGTAGCTGTAACACTATATTCTGCAGGAACAATTTACTGCAGATGCTGGAATCTGTACTGAAAACAACAAATGCTGGAGATCACAACGGGTCAGACAGCATCCATGGAGAGAGAACAAGCTAATGTTTCAAGTCTAGATGACTCTTCATCAAAGCTCTGATGAAGAGTCTTCGAGACTTGAAACATTAGCCTTCTCTCTCTCCATGGATGCTGTCTGACCTACTGCGATCTCTAGCATTTGTTGTTTTCAGTACACTATATTCTGCATTCTGTTTCTAAAAATTAAAAATTATATCTTTAATTTAATTTGTTGTTCTATTACCCTGATGTATTTCTATAAGGGTGTGATTTGCCAGCACACAAAGCAAAACTTTTCCCTATACAGGTCGTTCTGCTATAACGCGACAGTTGTGTTCATCAGCAACCTTGAACTATAGAAAGCCGATATAGAAAATTGAGCTGCAGAAGATTGCTAATAGAAAATCGCTATACTCTTTCAGCAGAAAGTTCACATTATCCAAACAACATCCACAATTCATTAATTGTGTTGTAGCCAATTTGTGCTGACGAAATGCATGTTACATCAGAACAACTGCAGGAAAATATAACATGTTGTATCACATTAATGTCATGTGATTCTATCTGATAAGGGTGCTGATGTTTCTGTTTCTATTACAGTTGAAAATTGCTGATCACCATTGTGGTCACATGAACATCATGCAGAATTGTGCCACAGTGCTCTGTGGCTGCCAATCTCTGTTGCTGTCTCAAAGGAATATGATCTTGGGGAGACATTTAGCTTTAGCTGCACATTTCCAGAGCCACATTATTTTTAATTTGTTGCAATTATTTCTCTGCCTCAATTAATCAGATTGTAGGTCATCCCTTCACTTACTATTCAGCTATTCACCTTTTTGATCACTTGCAAAGACTTATTATTCAGCTTGTCGACACTTCACTCACACCATTTGTATGATCTTTTGATCTCTCTGCCTATAAATTCTGTGCCTGTGTGCTTCTCTTCACTTCACCTGATGAAGGAGCAATGCTTGTGATTTCAAATAAACCTGTTGGATTATAAGCTGGCATTGTGTGACTTTTGACCTAGCCCACCCCGATCTAACACCGGCATCTCCACATTGTAACTAGTAGAACTAGTGGATAAGTTGTATTTAAGATGACTTTGAGAGGGTCCCAACATAAGAGATTGGTGGGCAAAATTAAAGTACGTAGAATTGGTTGGGGGGTGGGGGCGGTGGGCAGGATGGCGGTATACTGGCATGGGTTGAGAATTGATAGACTGGAAACAGAGAATGGAAATAAATGGGTCTTTTTCCAGATGACAGGCAGTGACTGGCAGAGTACTACGGGGATCAGCTCTTAGGCTCCAGCTATTCATAACATTGATAAATAACTTAGGTGAGGGATGAAATGAAATATTTCGGATACAAAACTAGGTGGGATTGTGAATTGTGAGGAGGAAGCAAGGAGGCTTTATGGTGATCTAGACAAGTTGAGTGTGTGGACAACATATGGAAGATTCACTGTAACATGGATAAATGTAAAGTTTTGCACTTCAGTGTGAAAAATAGAAAGGCAGGGTATTATTTAAATATGGATGCTCATTGGGATACTTAATTTGAATCATTAGCAAATCTGGGAGACCTTGTACATCAGGCAATGAAAGTAAACAGGCAGGTGCAGTGAATAATTAGGAAGGCAAATGGTATGTTGACCTTCATTGTAAGAGGATTTGAGTTCAGACATAGGGGTGTCTTACTGCAGTTAAACAGGTCTAAGTGTGATCAAGACTCCAAAATTGCAGTCGTATGAGCATTTTAGGTCTCTCTACTAAGGTGAGGATATACTTGCCATAGAGACAGTGCAATTAGCTCATTAGGCTAATATCAAGGAAGGCAGGAATGTCAAATGAGAAGAGATTGGTTTAATTGCAAGGACTAGCCAGATGAGATGCAGGGAGACTATTTCTCCTGGTTGTGGAGTCTAGAACCAGAGATCACACTCTCAGGATATGGCATAGGTCATTTATGAGTAAGGTGTGAAAATATTTCTTCACTTAGAGAGTGGTCAACCTATGGAATTCATTATCACTGAAGATCATGGAGACTGGGTCACCAAGAATATTCAAGAAAGCAATTGATAAATGTTTAGATATTAAAGGAATCAAAGCATATGGGGAGAATACGGGAACTGGCTTTGAGATAGCGGATCAACCAAGATCATATTGAGCAATGAAGCAGGCTCTAAGGGCTAAATGGTCTACTAGGTTTTCTGTTTCTATGTCTTGAGGATAACAGCGTCTCTCAGTCATCTTGGGATCATAGCTCTGAATACTCACATACTTTCATGAAACTTATTTAGCCTCAAATTTACTTGCTGTTAAATTCTCACATACTTGTCTTCTGTTTCTCACTACCTTCTTGGCTTCTTAATGCCTGGCAGCATAATCAGAATCATCCTGTTCAACATCTCCAAAACCCACTCCATCTTCCTCATCACATGTGACTTGCTCATCTATTCCTTTGATGAATTCTTGCCCTGTCATTTTGCTTAGATATGGAGGGCTTAACAAGCCTACACAATCTTGAAGACATATTCCTACCAGTACATGAGGGTTTCTTTAGAACTGTCCTGACAATGGAACTTTATCTTAAATAGATGAATAGTCTGTTCAATACTCACCCATGTTAATAGATAGGCAGCATTATACCACTACGGGGTATATGGGATCAGTTTGGGGATTCCACGTTGGTCCTATTATCCAGGTCTTCTGAAGCTGCCCTTCTCACTTACAAGAGAGACCTGGGGAGCAAATGTTTTGCAGCACCTTGGAGTTTTGCAGAATAATAAGCATTATAACAACTTCCTGGATAGTGGGGACACATCTGCAGAATTTGTTGCCTATGATCATATACGAGCTGGACAATCAACAAGTGAAATCTCTTGCTATTCACAATTCTAGCTTAATGATGCCAGGAAGTTCTGAGAACCATATGTGTGCAGTCAATGGCTTGGGAAGCGTGGCTTTTTGGTGAATTGCACATTGATGTGCTTTCCAGAGAATGGGATCTGTGAAATTTCAAGAGCACTTATGGGCTGCGTCCCAAGCTGCTCAGCTGCAAATCATGGCAGATACATGGGATTGCATCACCACTTCATGCAACATTTGAAGGCAGCTGTAACATCTTCCACACACCCTCCCACAGTCCATTGCTTGATAGTGCTGTTGATCTTGGCTCTCCACTTCAGGTACAATCTATTTCTCCTTGGGACAAGCTCACAAGGACTGAATATTGCTATTTTAACTGCATTGTCATCTCCAGTATTTTCTTCAGAACAGGTAGGCAAGATGCACCTCTGCTTTTAGGGGTTTCTGAAATGGTTTCTGCACAATTTAAAAAAAAACATATTTTGTATATTGATTGGAGGTTTATGCAAATGCAGCATCTTGATTGATGTTTTCAAATCAGTAACGCAAGTTCAATCAGAGTTAAATGCATCTAACAAAGTTGAGAGTACAAAGATATAAGTGAACCCTTTTACTGAGAAAATGATCAATTTCCAGAGTAATGTAGTGACGAGTTTACAGAAACATGCTCTCTTCAGGATGAAACTGGATAAACATCCGAAGGAGAGACATGTTAGATCCATTCTGTGCTGTTATGCACCCTATGGACACCAGGAAGGCAGAGTCGATGGACTTGAGTTCTCTTTCAGTCTGAAAATTATTCATGTTTCTAGCATGTTACCAAAGAAATTTATAATTCCTAATGTCTTACTGTGCTCAGACACTTGAAACCTCACCTATGAATCTCAATCTATACTCAACAAAACACTCGTATCATCTATTTTTGACTGCCTTTGACTACATTTAGATTTTGTCAGTAGAAGTACTGTAAATCTATGCAGGCTCGTTTGTAATGATTCACTTTGAGTTGTTAGTGCAGCTGTATGTGTATTTGCATTGAGCAATGGTTATGTGCCTTTTTGTCTCTATTGTCATGTGATGCGTCGAGTGTAACTAGCTTACAGAAATAGCAGCATCAGTGGAAAGAATAGAAGGACCTGGTGTATCAGAACTCTAATCTAAATTTCAACCCTCCTGGAACATATCAATTGTGCCAAAGTCAAATTGGCCAGCACTTGTACTTTGCAGTTTGATAATGGTTTTTTTCAGAATTGTATGCTTCAATATCAGTTATATTTGTCTGAAAGTAGGCTTTCCACTGTGAAATAACAGAGACTTATTGAGATATCGATTGTCAAAGGCAGCATATCAAGCTAATTTGACCTTAGAAATGCATTGGGCACACGTTAAAAAGGTACTCAGGGCTTTAAGAGGCCACGAAACAGATTTTATTTTAATGTTGCTTGGTATGAATAAATAAAAATGAAATGAATTGGAGCTTTTTATTATTATAGCAATAGAAAGGACATGGAAGTAGAAAACATAAATATAAGTTTTTGGAGGATCCTTATGATCTCAGCTGATGGTTGCGACTGGACAGGTCAGAATTAATTCTGCTTTACTTAATGTGGTGGTCTTTTGATGAAATGTAGGCTGCACAAGGCTATAGAGTTTCTTTCACAACAGAAAGTTTATTTCACAAGGAGCAAACAAAAAAAAGACAAACTATCATAGTAAAGAAAACAGTTTAGAAAAATCTTTGAACAAAGCAGCAAAAGAAAGGTTCATCCTACACAAGCAAAAGCAGAAATTGTTGGAAAAGCTAAGCAGGTCTGGCAGCATCTGTGGAGAGAAATCAGAATTAATGTTTAGGGTCGAGTGAACACTTCCTCAGTACACTGACACAAGTCAGGAAGTCATACAGCATGGAAATAGACCCTTTGGTCCTAATCATCCATTCCAACCAAGTTTCCCAAACTAAAGTAGTTTTTTAAATGCTGTAATTTTCCTTGCATCTGACACTTCCTCCAGCAGTTCACTCCAAATATGAAGCACCCTCTGTGTGAACAAGTTGCCTTTCAGGTCTCTTGTAAATCTTTCTCCTCACTCACAATGACATAGGAGGTATGGTTAATAAGTTTGTAGATGACACTAAAATTGGAGATGTAGTGGAAAGCAAAGAAGGTTACCTTAGAGTACAATGGGATCTTCACTGGATGGTTCAATGGGCTGAGAAGTGGCAGATGGAGTTTAATTTAGGTAAATGTAACGTGTTGCATTTGGGGAAAGCAAATCTTAGCAGGACTTATACAGTTAACGATAAGGTCCTAAGGAGTGTTGCTGAACAAAGAGACCTTGGAGTGCAGATTCATAGCTCTTTGAAAGTAGAGTCACAAGTAGATAGGATAGTGAAGAAGGCGTTTGGTATGCTTTCCTTTATTGGTCAGAGTATTGAGTACAGGAGTTGGGAGGTCATGTTGCAGCTGTACAGGACATTGCTTAGGCCACTGTTGGAATATTGCATGCAATTCTGGTATCCTTTCTATCAGAAAGATGTTATGAAACTTGAAAGGGTTCAAAAAGGATTTACAAGGATGTTGCCTGGATTGGAGGATTTGAGCTATAAGGAGAGGCTGAACAGGCTGGGGCTGTTTTCCCTGGAGCGTCAGAGGCTGAGAAGTGACCTTATAGAGGTTTATAAAATCATGCGGGGCATAGGGGTGAGTAGACAAATTCTTTTCTGGGGTAGGGGAGTCCAAAACTAGAGGGCATAGGCTTAAGGTGAGAGGGGCAAGATTTACAAGGGGAATAAGGGCTTACATTTTCATGCAGAGGGTGAAACATGTATGGAATGAGCTGCCAGAGGAAGTGGTGGAGGCTGGGACAATTACAACACTTAAAAGGAATCTGGATGAGGAAATGAATAGGAAGGGTTTCAAGGGATCTAGGTCAAATGTTGGCAAATGGGACTAAATTTATTTAGGATATCTGGTTGACATGGATGAGTTGGACTGAAGGATCTGTTTCCATGTGGTACATCTCTACGACTCTATAACAGTCCTCTGAGTTGAGATCAACATTTCTTGCATCGTGCCTTTACAGAGGAACCTTGATTATCTGAAAGACATAGGTGAGCAGTATTTTGTTCAGTTAATCGAATTCTGGATAAACATAGTTTAGCCAAGCATCGGGACCTTGCAATCTTGCCAGATAATCCGATATTCAAAGAAGCAAACATCAGATAATCGAGGTTCCTCTGTATTTGGGGAGCTTGACTTGTTCTATCCAGCCATCAAAGATCAAGCCCACTATGTGGAAAGAATGCATTATTTTTTTCTGGGCAAATGACATTGAGGCAGATGAAAAGCAATAATAATTCTTCTGACTGCTTGTGGACCCACAGCATTTTCAGTTATTAGGAGTCTAATATAACCTTTCAAGAGTTGATGGATTTAGTTCAGGAATATTATGACCCCAAGCCTCCTCTAATTTTGCAATACTATTGGTTTTATTTAGCAGTTCAAGAACAAGGGGAATCCATATCGGAATTTTTGACGAGGTTAAGATGACTGGCAGAGGCATGTGATTTTGCCTTAACCCCTGAGTGAAATGCTGAGACATCAATTGCTATGTGGGATTAATTACATAACCATGCCAAAGTGCCTATAAGCTAAAGCACAACTGGACTTCAAATAGGCACTACAACTGGCTATGTCATTAGAAAATGCGTCAAGTGGAGCTGTGAGCTACAGAGTATTCTAATGGAAGTGGACATTCTCATCTGTCTGACTGAGGTTGGGAAGCCTCATGTGAATGTAAGCAATCACAAAGCCTCATGCAGTACATATCCTGAATAGAGGGATTTCACTGGGATGCTTACAGCCCAATGGCCTCAACATCAGCTTCACCTGATGCTCATCCTCCCTCAGTCTTATCCCATGTCTAGCCCCACCAATCCTCTTCTTCTCCCTGACCTATCCTAACCTACCATCTTCCTACTCACCTATCCACTCCATCCTTCCCACCGACCAATCACTATAAACCCCTATCTACACCCAACTACCCTTCACCCAGACCCACCTTCCTCCCTGTATATACTTCTGGGCTCCCTCCTCCTCCGAGTCCTGACAAAGGGTTTTGGCCCAACTCTTTGACTTTCCTGCCCCTTGGATCTTGTCTGACCTGCTGTGCTTTTCCATCTCCACATTTATTGACACTGACTTCCATCTTTTACAGTCGGTACTGTCGCCTTGATGGTGCGGAATTGTTTGAGAAAGATTCACTTTAATTGGCTCACCATTTTTTGATTATAAAATGGCTGCCTGAGTGAAGCCCTAATTAAATACCCGGAGGCTTTTCAGAAAGGTCTAGGGACTGTGCAAAGAAGTAATGCCACCTTACATGTCAACCAGGAAGAAATTCCCCAATTCTACAAGGCCTGCCAAGTGCAATTTGCCTTACTTGTAAAAATGGAAGCTGAAATGAGGAGGCTAAAAAGCAAAGGAATCACCAGACTGGTACAATTTGCAGAATGGCCACAACTGATCGAACTGATTGTGAAGCTTGATGGGTCGTTTGCCTTCGTGGGGATTTCAAACAAACGGTAAACTGCATTTTGCAGCTGGATAAGTACCCAATCCCTCACAGAGAGGATGGTGTCAGTAGGGGGAGGGATGTGGGGGTAAGTGCCATATTTCACAAAGCTGGACATGAGCCATCTGTACCTGCAAATGCAATTAGATGAGTATTCCCAGAAGTATGTTACATTTTGTACCCATAAAGGTTTGTGCCAAAATATGAGATTGCTATTTGGTGTATCATCAGCCTGCACCATTTTCCAGTGGGGCACATTTTACAAGATCTACCCCAGTTCACTATTTATCTGGATGACATGCTAATAACTTGCTAAACCAATAAAAAGTATTTAGAGAACTTTAACATAGTACTTAAACATTTCTCCCAGGCAGGTGTACACCTTATAAGGGAAATGTGTTGATGCATTCCTTATTTGGGCTACAGAGTTGATAAGACCAATGTCTTGGAAGATAGTGTGAGGGTGATCAAAGGTATGGTGGCTCCCACTTTGCACTGGTCTTTCCTCGCATTGGTGAACTATTACAGGAAATTCATACATAACCTGGCTGCCATCTTCGTACCTTTACAACTTCTATTAAGAAAGGAACAGTCTTGGAAATGGTTGTATAGCCAAGAAGTAACTTTTAGGTCGGTGAAAAAGCAGCTATCATCACCTAAAGTGTTGGCCTAGTATGATCTCAAGCAAGAGGTGTGACTCACATGCAATGCCTCCCTATGTGATATCAGGGTAATGTTCGCTCGCAAGTGACACAATGAAAGGAATGCGTCAGAGCGTTTGCTTCCCAGACTTTGGCAGATTCCGAACACAAATACATCCAGAGAAGGAAGGTTATCTTTGGTGTGAGAAAGTTCAAATCATATATTTACAGACATAAATTCATTATAGTAATGGGTGACAAACCCCTGTTAGGGCTACTTAAAGAAGACAAGGCCGTGCTGCCCATAGCTTCTGGTTAAATTCAGGGGTAGGCTGTTATTCTCAGTGTATACAATCACAAGTTGGAACACCGTCCAGAAGGCCAAGTGGCAAATGTGGATGCCTTGAGCTGCCTCCCACTGGCAGATACTCCACCAGTGGTGCCTTCCCTGGAAGGGTCCATTCTGGTTTTAAACTTTCTGGACACCCATCTAGTTACCGCTGACAATATCTGACTGTGGACTGTAGATCCAGTCGAGGCAAAACTAATACAGCTGATAGTGATGAGGGAAATAAAAGGGCCATCACAACCAGGTTTGAAACCATTCTGGACCTGGTGAGACCAGATCACTATGGAGGACAGCATATTGTTATGGGGAGCAAGACTGACTGTCCTGAGTAAAGGTCGCTGCCAAAAACTGGTCAAACAGGAGTTTCCAAAATGAAGATCTTGGCAAGAAGTTATGTCTAGTGGCCAGGATTGGATGCCAACATAGCTGCATTTGTGGGGCAGTGCCCAGCGTGCCAACAAGGACAAATATTTCCACCAGTCGAGACCCCACATTCGTGGGAATGGCCAGGTAATCTCTGGACTTGGCTACACATCGACTATGCAAACCCTTTCATAGGCTCAATGTTCTTGGTCCTGTGGATAATCATTCAAAGTAGTTGAATGTGCACAGAGTTCATTCAGTAAACTCAGTGATGACGATTGAAAAACCTTGAGCATTGTTCCTGATACACCGACTCTTGGAAATATTGTTCA
>NC_057712.1:56139824-56152893 GCF_004010195.1 Chiloscyllium plagiosum
TTGTAATTGTTTAATAAAATTAAAAAAAATAAACAGGAGATTGAGAGCCTTAATTTAGGGGACTGCCTCTGTGCCACAGTCAGTATGTTACTGTTGGTTTCTACTGTTTTTTTTTGGGATGCCTGCTGCCGCTGAATTATTAGGAGAAAGTGAGGACTGCAGATGCTGGAGATCAGAGGTGAAAATGTGTTGTTGGAAAAGCACAGCAGGTCAGGCAGCATCCAAGGAGCAGGAGAATTGACGTTTCGGGCATGAGCCCTTCTTCAGGAATCCTGAAGAAGGGCTCATGTCCGAAACGTCGATTCTCCTGCTCCTTGGATGCTGCCTGACTTGCGCTTTTCCAGCAACACATTTTCGCCTCTGAATTATTTAGGCCAGTTTAAGTGATATTCCTTTAGTGAGGATTGATTTCTAAACTCCCGATGCAGTGTTTCAGGTGTAACTTAGTTCTCATTCGGGGATTGTTGTTTTACTGGCTGGTTACAGCCTGTGTTACTCTGTCCTTTTCTCAAAAGTGAAAGAGAAATGTTGTTGTTTTTTTGTGGTGGGCTTAGCCCTTGGACTCTAGTTTTCTTTTGGTGTTTGGACTGAGACCTTGTGGAAGACAAACAGGTCCAGGCAGCGGGCTGTGGAGGGGGTCGTTAAGGCTGACTGCCTACTCCTCTTCCACGGTTACGTTAGAGCCCAGGTGTCTCTGGAGAAGGAGCATGTGGTGTCCACCAACACTCTGGAGTTGTTCAGGGAGAGGTGTTATTTTCCTATCCAATCCTATTTTGATTTAACCCCTGCCCTCCACTTCACTGTTTTGATCACACAGCATTGCCCTTTAATGTGAAGAGTATTGGTTGTCACTGGCTACTTGGGTGTTTATTTGCCTGGCCTGGGAGGAGGTCACTGAGGGTTTGTTTACCCTCTCCACAAGGGCACTGCCTACTGTCTTCTGGATGGCGTATGGTGTCATTTGTGCCATGAGGTGGGGCACATAAAGAACTGCCCCACTCAGAAGGCTACTCCACACCCACCAACAGCTGAGGGTGGCACCACTGCACCCATTTCCCCCTCCCCTGAAGCCAACACCACAAGCCCCATCAGCAGCGGATAAGCCAGAGGCTCCGAGTGCCTCGGCCTCCTGCAGGGAAGGGGGTGAGCGGCCGGACAGAAGGCACAAAAGAAGACATGATGCACCAAGCCTGACCCTGTGGAGACTACCCTGTCACCTTCCCCAAAAATGGACCCTTGTCCTGCCCCACCCTGGCACGACATTACTCCTGCGGCTGTGTCAGTGTCATCCCGGTGCAGGAACCCAGCCCCATTACGGAAGCCCCTGGGGCATTGCTGCCGGATCCTGGCTCGGGGGTCCCTGAGCCCAGGCCCTGCCCCACTCAGCCAGACCCCTGCAGTGACCTTGGGGAACCCAGCGTGGCCTGCCTTCCTGCAACAGCTGTGTCTCTGGGCCCTGGGCAGGAAACTGGGCCCCTGCCCTGCCCACCATCACCTGATACCCCTGGGTTGGGACAGGAAGTGACACATCTGGCTCTCCCAACCTTGGCCTTGCCCCCTGCCTTCCCCCAGCCAATCGTTTTCTGTGAAAAACCCCATGACCATCAGGGAGGGGAGAGCATTCCCCAAAGGCACTGCTACCTTGGAAGAGGCACTGTCCCTAGGAGGGGGTAGACCTCCCTGCGGTACACCAAAGATGCTACCCCTCACAAGGGGGGGTGTGCCCATGGCACCTCTCATCTTTTCCACACCGTGGTCTGACCTACCTGAAGCCTCGGGGGTCACAGCAGAATCCCCTAGTGCCGCTGGGGATAAGCCTGAGCACCACATAGACCGTGGTGTGGGCAACAAGTTTGATTAAATTTAATACCGCTGGATTGTCGAGCGGTGGAAGATGTTATCCTCACTCCTCCCTCCCAGACTGTTATTTTGGGGGTCTTGGCGCTGGGGGAGGACCTTTTCCCCGAGGAGTTGGGTGTCTGGTAAAAGTGGGAGGAGTGGGGCCCCAAGCCTCCGCTGCCTGATGACCTGATTTCTGGGCATTCTGGGAAGGGGTGCACAGAGCAAGTTACCATCGGTGACCCTGGGGGTGGGGTCGCTAGGGGTTTGAGGCCAGTTGGCGGTGCTGGACCAGTCCCCACTCTCTCGATGCAGCAGTGGCCTGTAGCTGAGGGCAACTTCCCAGAGTAGGGTTCGGGATCGGTGGTGGACATTGGGGAGGACACAGAGTCAGACTTCAGCGAGGTTCTTGAGTCCCATGTGCCACCCCACCAAGCTCCCCCTCAAGGAACTCCGGGAATTTGTCGAGGAAATTGAGTCGCCGGGATAGAGCCCAACTGGCACTCGACCGTGGAGCTCCTTTGAGCGGGTGTACTGGTCAGCCCACGCAGCTCACCAGGCACCTGGGCTCAACGCAAATGAGCAAAAGCGAGTCAGGAACTTTCTGGGGGCACTCCTGGTAAGGGACTTCTGTGCCCCTCCCACTAAATGTATTCGGTTTCTAATTGTATTGGTGGTGGTTGCACGTGAAGACTACTCTAGCCAGCCTCAACAACAACAGCAGCAGGGAGTCACAGCGCAGATTCCAGACCTTCTCGGCCCTTCAGGAATGGGAAGTATGTAGTGTGTTTCCTGCAAGAAACCCACACTATCCTGGGAGACAAAGCCACCTGGCTCCTGGAGTGGTGGGGGTTGGGGGGGGGTGTCTACATGAGTCACCTCACCTGCAGATCTGGCGGGGTGGCTATCTTGGCCCTGCATTTTCAGCCGGAGATCTTGGGGGTCAGGAAGCTTTGCTTCACTTAGTGAATGTCTACGCTCCCTTGGCCATGCCAAGACAAGCGAGCTTCTTCGGAGAAGTGTCCGCTCATCTCTCCCCTCTCAACAAGAGCCAGTGCATCGTCCTCGGGGGAAATTTCAACTGCGTCCTCGAAGACAGGGACCACGGTGGTACCCGGACTGTTTGGGCGTCAGGGAGGAGGTTGGGGGACTTGGTTAAGTCCTTTGACCTGCTGGGTGTCTGGCAGAATCTCCATCCCGACTCCATCGCCTTCACCTTCGTGAGACCTGGAGTCAGAATCGACCGCCTGTACGTTTCGTGGGCGTACGCCTCCTGTTTTCCAACAGCCTCCACGCGGCAGGTGTCGTGCACGGACCATCACCTGGTGTGGGCGGAAAACCTTCCATTCAGCGCCAGGCTTGGCTCCGCACTTTAACAACCTGCTGCTGGAGGACAAGAGGTTCTGGGACTCGTTTTGTCACTTCTGGGCTGGCTGGAGAAGGAAGCTGGGAAGTTTCTCCTCCCTGAGGCTATGGTGGGACGTGCGCAAGGCTCACATCCACGTTTTCTGCCAGGAGTACGCCAGGGGGTTGACAAAGAGGTGGAAATCCAGGATTGAGGAGTTGGAGAGGGAGATGCTCGACCTGGAGTCACGCCTCAGTCAGCCCGACACGGACCCGGACCTGCAGGGGGTGTACGAAGAGAAGGTCACGCTCTGGGATCTGCAGCTTGTTGGGTCCTAGGGCGCATACGTGAGGTCATGGATCCAGCTCCTCCAGGACCTGGACTGTGGCTCCCTGTTCTTCTACTCGCTGGAAAAAAAGGCGTGGCACCCATCAGCAGCTCCTTATGCTGCTGGCCGATGATGGGTCCCTCATTTCTGATCAGGAGGGCATCAGGGCCCATGTTCACTCCTACATGGCTCTGTTCTCTCTGGACCCGTCCAGTTAGGATGCTCAGTTCTGTGGGAGGACCTGCCAATGACGCCGGAAGGCTCGATGCTCCCGTCACCTTTTAGAAGAGCTGACCGGCGCCCTCAACCGGCTCTCGAGGGGCAAGTCCCCAGGGCTGGACGGGCTGACTGTGGAGCTCTTCAGGGCGTTCTGGGACGTCCTGGGGAGCAACTACGCACAGGTGCTAGGGGAGTGTCTAAATGCCAGACAGCTGCCCCTTTTTTGTTGCAGGGCGGTCATCGTTCTGCTGCCAAGGAAGGGGGACCTTCATTCTTTAAAGAACTGGTGTCCAGTCTCCCTCCTCAGCACGGATTACAAAATCTTCGCCAGGGTGTTGTCTTATCGCCTGGCTTCTGTGCTGGCCCACATGATTCACCCGGACCAGTCCTACACGGTCCCGGGCCGGAGGATACACAATAACATCCACCTCGTCCGGGACCTGATCCATTTCTGTCGATGGCCTGGTCTGTCGAACGCCTTCCTGTTCCTCAATCAGGAGTATCTACTCGGGGCTCTGTGGGCATTTGGGTTCAGGACGCAGTTCTTCGCCTGGATCCAACTTTGGACACCGCCACAGTGTACCTGGTTAAAGTTAACGGGTCCCTGATGGTGCTGCTTTGTTTTGGGAGAGGAGTACGCCAAGGCTGCCCCTGTCCGGCCAGCTGTATTCCCCGCGTTTGGAGCCTTTCCTGCATTTCTTGCGAAGGAGGTTGGTGGGGCTGGTTCTGCGTGGCGTGGGCACAGGGGTGGTCCTCTCAGCCTGCACCAACACGAGCTCCTCACTTTCACCGACCCGCCTGCCCTGCGGAGGATGCTCGTGCAAGGCCGTGTACTCGGCAGTGTCTTCCACCAGGATCAATTGGGCCAAATGTTCTGGACTACTGGTCGGTCTGTGGTGGGTGGACTCTTTGCCAGATGAGTTACAGTGGTTCAGCTGGAATACTACCCATCTCCTCTACCTGGGAGTCTACCTCAGCCCGGCTGAGGAATCCTGGCCGGCAAACTGGCAGGAGATGGAAGCCAAAGTCTCAGCTCGCCTAGGCCGCAGGACAGGACTACTCCGAGTGCTATCTGACAGGAGCCGAGTGCTGGTCAAAAATGAACTGGAAGCTGCCATGCTGTGGTACCGGCTGGTCCCTTTGGTCCCTCCTCCTGGGTTTTGTCGCTGACATTCAGAGAACGTTGATCGACTTCTTCTGGGACAAAAAGATGCAAAGGGTCGCTGCGCAGGTCCTGAGTCTCCCTATTGAGGGCAGGCAGTCGCTGGTGTGCATCCGCACCTAGGACGCGACGTTCCACCTTCAGACCTTGCAGCGATACCTTTACGTTGAGCCTCCTCCTAGGTAGTGTGCCCTGGCAGTGTATTTTTTCCACCAGATGCGTAACGTCAACTACGAGACACTGTTCCTATTCGTTGACCGTGACGGTTTAGAGGTCGCCCTCAGGATGCTGCCTGTCTTTTACCAGGACCTGATCACTGTCTGGAACATGGTCGAAGCGCGCCACGCCTACCCTCCGGCAGGAGAAGCGGCTGACATTAGGGAGCCATTGTTCAGGAATCCTCACCTCCATACTCGCAGATTCGAGTAGCTGTTGGAGGGGATGGCCGTGGCTGCGAGGGTGACCATGGTTGTGGAAGTTCTGGGTGGCGGGGGTCTGGGCTGGACACTGCCGCAGGACATAGCAAGTAGGGCAGCGGCAGACGTCCGGTACGTGGCCACTGTCATTAAAACGGCGGTGCTCGGACCTGATGTGGTGCACCAGTTGGAGGATGCTCAGGTGTGCGGTGGAATCCCATCTGCGCTTACCCCTGGCCCCAAGGTCCCATACTTCCTGCGGGAACCTGTGCCCCACAACCTGAGCCGCCTCCGAAATTTTAGTTTTGTCCCTTTTAAAGACATTAAAAGGCGGGCCCTGTATAGACTGCTGCACACTGTCCACCTCTTCTCCTTCATCCACCATCCGGACACACCTTGGCATGCCCATTTGCCACCGGGCGGTGGGGATCCCCAGTGGAGGGCTCTCTACGTGGGAGTCCTCTTCCTTTCTCTCGGGGATCTGGGGTGGAGGGTGCTGCACGCAGAGATCCCCTGCAACCGCGGATTGTGGTGGTTTACGGACTCCCAGCCCAATTGCTTGTTCTGTGGCGCTGTGGAGTCCGTGGACCACGTATATATTGGGTGTGGGCGTTTGCACTCCCTTTTTGATTTTCTAAAAAACCTTCTTCTCTGTTTTTGATTGCACTTCAGTCCTATGCTCCTGATCTTCGGGCACCCGGTACGGAGGAGGGAGGGCAGGTCTGAAGACCTCCCCGTGGGTCTGCTCTTGGGCCTGGCCAAACTGGCCATCAACAGGTCCAGGCAGCGGGCCGTGGTGGGGGTCGTTAGGGCCTATTGCCTGCCCCTCTTCCACAGTTATGTTAGAGCCCAGGTGTCCCTGGGGAAGGAGCACGCGGTATCCACCGACACCTTGGAGTTGTTCAGTGAGAGGTGGGCACCACAGGGAGTGGAGTGTATCGTTTCCTCCTCCAACTCTATTTTGATTTAATCCCTGCCCTCCCCTTCACTGTTTGATCACACAACATTGCCCTTTGTAGAGAAGAGTACTGCTTATCACTAGCCACTTAGGTGTATCCTTTCTTCCTGGTGGTGGAAACTGAATAAAGATTTGTACATCTTGTGCCTTTCACTGTGTCTCTCAAAAAAAACAGAGTGTCAGACATCCCATTCACTCTGAAGCTGCTTCTGAGGGAGCTGGATCAGTGTGGAAGTGAAAGACTCTGCTCTTTTCCCTATGTTAAAAGAGGAGCGGAGACTGATTCTGTGTCCTTGCAAGAAGAAAAAAACAGATTTTCGTTACACTGCTTGTAGGATTGTATGGCAATAAAGTAAGTATAAATAGGTAGTCTGTGGACAACTATTCTCTGCTAACTTTCAGAAATTAGTATGTGCATTATTCCTGTACAGAGCAGGTAGGGTATATAGTTGACAATGTTGCAGGTATTAAATATTCTTAACAGAAGATGTAAGAAGTTTGTGCATGATATAAACCTTGTGTACTATTTTTTGTAAATTATTTGCCCTGAAATTATTGAAAAAAAATCCTTTCAGGCATGCTTAACTATTGGAAATAAGCAGGAAATTGCAGTCTAGATTGTTGTAATACATTTTGTATATTATAAGCAAAAGGATATTTTTTATATATACTTTTAATAACCACCACCTGATGAAGGAACGGCACTCCGTTAGCTATGTGTGCTTCCAATTTAACCTGTTGGACTATAACCTGGTCTTATGCGATTTTTAACTTTGTACACCCCAGTCCAACACCGGCATCTCCAAATCAATCCCATTTTGATCCCATCTTGTTCATTTGGCCTTGAATTTAGTAAGTGCCTTCGAATACTATGCAATCCTGTTAAAATCATTTAAGCATTTTCTTTGTGCATTGGGAATAAAAGGACTATCAGTCACACAATCCTGTATTTTACAATATTACTTGTCAGTAAAAATCTTAAAGCAGAAAAAAACAGGAGATTCAGAGAGTCTCCTCAATCGAGGAACTAACTCTGAGCAAGCTATTCAGAGTCAATGTATTGTGTGTGTATCGATACAAGGTGACTTGGTGATGGGATAGCTGCCTCCTTGAAGTTATTTCACCTACCTTAGGGAAAAGATTGATAAGGTGAATAGTAGCAATGTCCGTCATGATTTTATAAACCTTGATAAGGTCACCCCTCAACTTCCCATGCCACAGTGAAAGAAGTCCCAGCTGGGAATTATTTTTGAGTCCCCACTAATTATGATGCCAACATATCAGCAATGATGTTCTCTCAGCTTGAGAGCTAGAGTATGTAAATAAAGATTAGGAGTTCACGTCTGACCCTCACACCTCGGCGAAGTTGTGTGGTTCACTGGTCACAACTACAATTCCTGCTGCAAGTTAAAGTCAGTCCTTATGCTGCTGGATTGATTGACTCATAATTTTTATGGGCTATAAAGGTCAAAAGATTATGTATTTAATGAGAGGTGGTGATATAGTGGTAATGTCTGGATTCATAATCTAAATTCCCGTGCTAATATATTGGGGACATGGATTTGAATTCCATCATGACAGATGATGAAATTTCAATTCAATAAAAATCTACCATTCTCAAATGTCACAAATATCCTCTGTTTTACCAATGTTCTTTAGGAAGCAAATATACCATCCTTCCCTAGTATGGCCTACATGTGAGTCTAGACCCACACCAATGTGGTTAACTCTTAACTGCCCTCTTATATGGTCAAACAGGTGACTCAGTTTAAGGACAATTAGGGATGGGCAATAAATGCTGGCCTAGCCAGTGGTACCCAGATTTTGTGAATGAATTAAAATAAGACCTGGTTGGATTCCTTTATTGCTTTCAGTTTTAAATGCAATCTAGATTCAGGTCTAATATTTGCTAACTTAGCAAATCTTTCCTCTGTTTTTCAGATTTGTTACTGTTTGGCACTGTAGATCTTGGATGCTTCACTTTTCTTTCACAATCATGAAAACTATATTACAGATTAATTATTATCTACTCTGCATATTTACACAGAAAGAGACATTTCACTTTCTGCAAACATATAAAGTCCAGAGATACATGGAGTACAGTCAGTCAGGCAGTGCTGAATCACTGAGTCAGACACAAAGTTTTAACAGCATCTGAAATTTTTAGACAATTGTTTAAAGGTGACTGAAGACACCAATTAGGCAGCCACACAATCAAAACTAGCAAATCTATAAAATGAGAAAGGATCAAATACTGAAAAGGAATAAACATCCAATCAGATTGTGAGTACAAAATTATTCTGATATATTTACATGTGATGGTCAGTTCGCTGATGCATCCACTGCGAATCGAAATAGCCTAGCATTTTGAATGGATTGTGAGGCGTAGTTATTTAGCTTGAGGGAGACAGTGTGGGGTGTAATGGTGGTGCAGGAGTGGCCAGTGTAGGGGGACTAATGTCTGACCATCGGTAACAGTGCTTGGGTAGCATATGTAACAATGATGGTGAATGGTTGGAATGTGGATGTAATGACTTGTAAACCTTGTTCTTTGATCTATATTTAGTGGTACAGTTTGAAAATTATGGAGACATTCAGCTCCTGTACTTCACAGCGACTGCCAAGTATTGTATTCATGATCGTGCTGGTCTTTTATTTCTGTAACACAGGTAAATATCTTAATTATGATTGACAGTGTACCTTTTAGAATGATTTGTAATTGTGTGTTTGTTTACATGTGCATACACATGCACACACTTATGATGATCCACATGCAAGTACATTTATGGATATATTATGTTTTATCTACAACTTGATTGCAATACAAATAAAATTTATGAAGGATGTAAATACTGAATGTCACTGTCATTCAACTGGACACAAAACCTTGACTTTAATGAGTTTGTGTAAGTACTGGTACGAAGATGTGGATCTTTATATCCTACAGATTTCTTTAAAGAAAGGTTGGCATTTATGTTGTGCTTTTTATGACCATTGGTTGTTTCGAAAAACTTCACAGTCAATTAGGTATTTCTGAACTGCGGTCGTTTTTGTAGTTTAGGAAATGTAGCAATCAGTATGCACACAACAGACTCCTGCAACAAGCAATCTGGTCACATTTTTGTGTTTTTGTGATGTTGCTTGAGGAACATTGGCTCGGAAACTCCCTCGTTCTTTTCTGAAAAAAGATACCATGATATTCTATCAAATCTACCCTTTGGTTTGACATCTTTCACCTTCTACAACACAGCACAACCTCAATACCAGATTGGAATGTTTGCCTTAATTTTTGTGCTTGGACTTTGAAATTAATCTTGAAGACAGAAGCCTGTGACTCCAAGGCAAGCATACTATAAACTAAATCTTGGATGACACCATGCTCTGGGCACTCACCACACAAAATCATACTTTGCACAGACTTCAGCAGTTTAACAATGCTTGTCACAATAGTTAAATGTGTAGGAGGCAATTCAAAGACAATTTACAAAGGAAAAGCTATTCTCACTCCTAAAAGCAAAAAGAATGAAAGGGCATGGATTTAAAATAATGTTCAAGTGAAGTAAGATTGATGTGAGAAAAATCTTTTTCACACAGGATATGGAAAGCATTACCTGGAAGTGTGTACAGACATGTTCAATTGAGGCATTTAAGAGAGCATTGGATGATTATTTGGATAAAAAAATGGTGTAGGCATATGGGAAAGTCAGCACATTGGCACTAAGTAATAGAACCAGTGCAGGCATGATGGGCTGAATGGCCACATTCTGTTCTGTAACAATTCTGATTCTGTGATGCTAGACTAATATCTGGAATGAGAAGCTTTCTTTACAAGGTGACCTTGGATAGGTTAGGTTGGACGCGTTGAATATGCTGGGCTTTAGAAAAGTAAAGGCAACTTAATTGAAACGTGCAAGATCCTGAGGGATTTTTACAAGGTAAATGTGGAGAGGATGTGTCCTGTTATGGGAGGGTTTAGAGCTATGGACTACTGTTTACAAATTAGGGGTTACATGGAACTCTTGATCAAAGTACAGTGGAAGCAAAGTCCTTCAATATTTTAAGGCACCGGTAGCTACATTTATAGTAAACAAGGGGTTGAAAGATTATCAGGGATAGACAGGAATGCATTTTTAAGGTTACAGTCAGATCAGAAATGATCTTGCTGAGTGGCAGAACAGGTGGGTGGGGCTAAATGGCCTACTCTTGCTTCTAATTCATAAGATTGAATGAAATTTGTTGCAGGCATGAAGTAAATAGGAAGGGAGAAGCAATAAAAGGACCAGATAGGAGTGCAAAGTTCAAATAAACATTGGATGCAGTTGTTTTGAAAGAAGATGGGAAGGCTCAAGAAAGGATGAAATGGAATAAGAGAGTATTTGCAATATCATTAATGATTTACCCTCAGTCCTACTTCTAATATTATTAATGATTTTCTTGACAGTTACAGTATGCCTTTTCAGTTATTAATGTCTTTTTTTAACCTAGCTCTCGTGGACATGTGATTTTTTGGGTTCAATCCCCATATACCTGCTGTGTTATTAATGAAAATGCTGACAGAAAAATATCACTCATCATTCAAAGCATTGTGGGGGTACCTATCCCACAAGAACTGCAGCAGTTTCAAGAAGGCAGTTTACCTGCTCAAAGGCAATTAAAGATGAGCACTAAATGCTGACCAAGTCAGTGATACTTACATCCAAAGAACAAATTATGGTGACTGGTAAACAGTGACCACAAAATTACCAGATCATCATAAAAACATGTCGAGTTCAGTAATATGTTTTAGGGAAGGAAATAAAAACAAGCAAATTAGAAGCTATATATATATGCATTAAAAATGTTCAAGAGAATTCCAAAGCTTTGTGTCCCTCTGAGACAACGAATTTGCCTAATTTCTGTTTTAAATGGACTCCCCTGATTTTTAAGCAATGATCCCTCATAATGGATTCTTCCATAAGAGGAAACATTCTCTCTACATCTACCCTATAAAGATCCCTATGATCTTATAAATTAAGTCACCTTCTACTCTTCTCAACTCCAGTGAATATAAGCCTAGCCTTTCCAACCTTTCTTCATCAGAAAGTCCTCTCATTCCAGGTATTAGTCTAGTAAATCTTTTTTGACTAGGCTCCAGTGCATTGGTATGTTATATCCTTAAGTAGCCTGGTCTCCATGTGACTCCAGACTTAAATCAATGTGGTTGGTTCTTAACTGCCCCTGAAATGGACAAGCAAGCTACTCAGAAAACAGCTCACTATCTCCCCCTCCAAGGCACTTCATGATACAGATAGTTAATACTAGCCTTGCTTGTAATGCCCACAATTTGAGTTAATAGAAAATATGGCAGTCTATTTGTGATATTATTAATGATTTTACCCTCAGTCTCATTGTAACTGTAATGTTATTAATGAGTTACCCTCAGTTCCATTGTACTTGTAATGTTATTCATAAGTTTACCCTCAATTGCATTGCACTTGTGGCCTTATTTGAACATAGAACATAACAGCGCAGTACAGGCCCTTCAGCCCTCGATGTTCCGCTGCCCTGCCATACTAATCTGAAGCCCATCCCACCTACATTATTCCATGTACATTCATTTGCCTGTCCAATGACGACTTAAATGCACTTAAACTTGGCGAATCTACTACCGATGCAGGCAAAGCATTCCATACCCTTACAACTCTCTGAGTAAAGAAACTACCTCTGACATCTGTCTTATACCTATCTCCCTTCACTTTAAAGTTGTGTCCCCTCGTGTTTGCCTTCCCCATACTTGGAAAAAGGATCTCCCTGTCCACCCTATCTAACCCACTGATTATCTTGTATGTCTCTATTAAGTCACCTCTCAACCTTCTTCTCTCCAACGAGAACAGCCTCAAGGCCCTCAGCCTTTCCTTGTAAGATATTCCTTCCATACCAGGCAATATTCTAGTAAATCTCCTCTGCACCCTTTCCAAAGTTTCCACATCCTCCTTATAATGCGGTGACCAGAACTGTACACAATACTCCAAGTGTGGCCATACCAGAGCTTTGTACAGTTGCAACATAACCTCCTGGTTCCGGAACTCAATCCCTCTATTAATAAAGGCCAAAACACTGTATGCCTTCTTAACAACCCTGTCAATCTGGGTGGCAACTTTTAGGGATCTGTGTACAAGGACACCGAGATCTCTCTGCTCATCTGCACTCCCAAGAATCCTACCATTAGCCCCAGTACTTTGCAATCCGATTACTCCGTCCAAAGTGTATCACTTCACACTTGTCCACATTAAACTCCATTTACCACCTCTCAGCCCAGCTCTGCATCCTATCTATATCTCTCTGCAACCTACTACATTCTTCGTCATTATCCACAACTCCACTGACCTCCGTGTCGTCCGCAAATTTACTAACCCACCCTTCTAAGCCCTCATCCAGGTCATTTATAAAAATGATGAACAGCAGTGGACCCAACACCAACCCTTACGGTATGCCGCTAGTAAGTGGACACCAAGATGAACATGTTCCATCAACTACAACCCTCTGTTTTCTTTCAGCAAGCCAATTACTGATCCAAACTGCTATGTCTCCCACACTCCCATTCTTCTGCATTTTGTATAATAGCCTACTGTGGGGAACCTTATCGAACGCCTTGCTGAAATCCATATACATCACATCAACCGGTTTACTCTCATCTACCTGTTTGGTCACTTTGTCAAAAAACTCAATAAGATTCGTTAGGCACGACCTACCCTTCACAAAACCGTGCTGACTGTCCCTAATCAGATTATCCTTTTCTAGATGGTTATAAATCCTATCTCTT
>NC_057712.1:56155079-56157391 GCF_004010195.1 Chiloscyllium plagiosum
TTCACACTGTCCACCCTATCTAACCCCCTAATCATCTTGTACACCTCAATCAAGTCACCCCTAAACCTTCTTTTCTCTAATGAAAACAGCCCCAAGTGTCTCAGTCTATCCTCATACGATCTTCCTTCCATACCAGGCAACATCCTGGTAAACCTCCTCTGCACCCGTTCCAGTGCCTCCACATCCTTCCTATAGTATGGCGACCAAAACTGCACACAATATTCCAGATGCGGCCGCACCAGAGTTTTATACAACTGCATCATGACCTCAGGACTCCGGAACTCAATTCCTACCAATAAAAGCCAGTACGCCATATGCCTTCCTCACCGCACTATTTACCTGGGTGGCATCCTGCTTGTAGAGGTTCCACTTACCCCAGAAAGAGCTCCAATTATTCAAAAACCCAAAACCCTCCCTCCTGTACCACCCCTGTAGCCACGTGTTCAACTCCTTTCTCTCCGTATTCCTCATCTCACTAGCACGTGGCATGGGCAGCAAACCAGAGAAAACAACTGTGTCCTAGCTCCAAATTTCCATCCTAGCTCCCTGAATTTCTGCCTCAAGTCCCCATCTCTCTTCCAACCTATGTTGTTGGTGCCAATGTGGACCATGACTTGGGGCTGCTCTCCCTACCACCCCCCCTACCCCCCCGCCGAAGGATCCCAAAAGCACGATCAGAGACATCATGGACACAGGCATCCGGGAGGCAACACACCAACCGTGAGTCTTTCTCGTTCCCACAGAACCTCCTATCTGTCCCCCAAACTATCGAGTCCCCAATGACTACTGCTCTGCTCCTCGTCCCCTTTCCCTTCTGAGCAGCAGGTGCCCCACTGCTTTCCCCTGGTAAGTCATCCCCCCCATTGAGGGCTCAATCCTAACACACAGAATTTATAGCAAAGATTTACATTGAAAAATTGATTGTCTGTTAAGTCTTTCATCTGTTTGAATACCATGATAGATTCACTTCTTTCATGTGTAAATCATAAAGTACTCAATACCAACAAATGCCAATCTCCAAACACCATCCTACAACTCATCCGTTCTATCCTTGATCACAATGTCTTTACCTTTGACAACCAGTTCTTCATCCAGACACATTGAACAGCCATGAAGACCAAATTTGCACCCCAATATGCCAACATTTTTATGCACAGGTTCGAACAAGACTTCTTCTCTATGCAGGATCTCCAACCAACATTATACACCAGGTACATTGACGACATTTTCTTCCTCTGAACCCATGGTGAGGAGTCACTGATAAAACTACACAGTGACGACATCAAGTTTCATCCCACCATCAAACTCACCATGGACTACTCTCGACTATCTGTCTCATTCTTGGACACATGCATCTCCATCAAGGATGGACACCTCAGCACCACAATCTACTGCAAACCCACACACAACCTCACAATGTTACACTTCTCCAGCTTCCACCCAAAACATATTAAAACAGCCATCCCCTATGGACAAGCCCTACGTGTACACAGGATCTGCTCAGATGAGGAGGAATGTGACGGGCACCTGGAAGTACTCAGGGATGCCCTCACAAGAACAGGGTAAGATGCCTAACTCATCGACCACCAGTTCCGACGTGCCACAGCAAGGAACCGTAATGACCTTCTCAGGAGACAGACACGTGCTGCAACTGACAGGGTACCCTTCGTTGTTCAGTATTTCCCAGGAGCTGAAAAACTACGTCATGTTCTTCGTGACCTGCAACACGTTATCAATGAGGATGAGCACCTCACCAAGATCTTCCCCACACCTCCACTACTTGCCTTTAAACAACTGCCAAACCTTAAACAGATCATTGTTTGTAGCAAGCTGCCTGGCTGTCAGGACAACTCCATACAACCCTGTCATGGTAGGCACTGCAAGATGTGTCAGAGTCTGGACATAGATACCACCATTATGCATGGGGACACCTCCCACCTTGTACATGACAGGTACTCATGTGACTCAGCCAACATTGTCTATCTTATACGTCGCAGGCAAGGATGCCCGGAGGCATGGTACATTGAGGAAACTGAGCGAAGGCTATGACAATGGATGAATGGGCACCGCACAACAATCAACAGACAGGAATGTTCCCTCCCAGGTGGGGAACACTTCAGTGGTCCAGGACAGTCGACCTCGGACCTTCGGGTGACCACCCTCCAAGGTGGACTTCAGGACAGGTAGCACCGAAAAGTGGCAGAGCAGAGGCTGATAGCTAAGTTCGGTACCCATAGGGAGAGCCTCAACCAGGACCTTGGGTTCATGTCACATTACAGATGACCACCATTGCAATACATACACACAGATAC
>NC_057712.1:56157891-56260832 GCF_004010195.1 Chiloscyllium plagiosum
ATAGTCCTCTGGGACCTCACGCATGTTCAAGGATGCTGCTAAGATATCTGTTAAGGCCCCAGCTATTTCCTCTCTCGCTTCCCTCAGTAACCTGGGACTTGTCCACCTTAATGCATTTTAGAATATCCAACACTTCCTCCCTCCTAATGCTGACTTGATCTAGAGTAATCAAACATTTATCATATCCCTCTCCTCAGTGAATACTGATACAAAGTACTCGTTAAAAGTCTCACCCATTTTCTCTGACTCCACGCATAACTTCATTCCTTTGTCCTTGAGTGGGCTAACCCTTTCTCTAGACACCCTCTTGCTCCTTATATATGAATAAAAGGCTTTGGGATTTTCCTTAGCCCTGTTTGCTAAAGATATCTAATGACCCCCTTTAGCCCTCTTAATTCCTAGTTTCAGATTAGTCCTACACCAATATTCTTCCAAAGCTTTGTCTGTTTTCTGGGGGTGTGCTGTAACCTCATGGTCCAGCATATCCCCCACTCAACCATTACCATAAGCACCAGGCAGACCTGTAGATCAATCCCACAACCAACAGATCTAACCTCTGCAATCCGCCACATCCAGTCATGAATGGTGGTGGAAGATTAAACAACTCACTGGTGAAGAAGGCTCCACACATATCCCCACCCTCAAACATGGAAGAGCCCAGCACATCAATGCAAAAAGTAAGGCTGAAGCAATTGCAGCAATCTTCAGCCAGAAGTGCCTAATCGATGATCCATCTTGGCCTCCTCTCATGTTCTCCAGCATTAGAGATACCAGTCTTCAGCCAATTCAGTTCACTTCATGTGATATCAAATAACAGTTGGAGACACGAGAGACTGCAAAGGCTATAGGCTCTGACAATATTCTAGCAATAGTACTGAAGACTTGTGCTTCAGAACTTGTCACTCTCATTTCACTTATACTTTCCAGTACACTTACGACATTGGCATCTATCCAACAATTGCCCAAGTATGTGTTGTCCATTAAAAAAAAAAGTCAAATTCAACCCAGCCAACTACTGGCCAGTCAGTCTAATCTGGATCATTGGTAAAGTGATAGAAGGTGTAGTCAACAGTGTTATCAGGCAGCACCTGCTCAGCAATAACCTGCTGAGTATTACACCCAGTTTGGGTTGCACCAGGACCAGTCAGCTCCTGACCTCATTACAACCTTGGTTCAAACATGTAGAAAACAGCTGAATTCCAGAGGTGAGGTGAGAGTGACAGCCTTAGACATCAAGGTTGCATTTGACTGGGTATGGCATCAAGGAGCCCTAGCAAAACTGGAGTCAATGGCTGCCAGGGGGCAAACTCTTCTGGGGTTGAAGTCATACCTGACACATAGGAATATGGTCATGGTTATTGGAGGTTAGTCATCTCAGTTTAGGACATCTCTGCAGGAGTTCCTCAGGATAGTGACCTAGGCCCAATCATCTTTAGCTTCTTCATCAATTACCTTTCCTCGATCATAAGGTCAGAAATGGAGATGTTTATTGATGATTGCACAACGTTCAGCACTATTTGCAATTCCTCAGACATTGAAATAGTCCATGTTCAAATGCAACAAGATCTGCACAATATTCAGGCTTGAGCTGACAAGTGACAAGTAACATTCACGCCACACAAATGCCAGGCCATGACCATCACCAGAAAGAGACAATCTAACCACTGCCCCTTGACATTCAATCGTGTTACCATTACTGAATCCTTCACTATCAACATCCTGGGGTTATCACTGACCAGAAACTCAACTGGACTTACCACATAAACATAGTGGGTACAAGAACAGGTCAGAGGCTGTGAATACTGTGGATAGTAGCACACCTTGTGCTTCTCAAAGTCTGTTCACCATCTACAAGGCACAAGTCAGAAGTGTGATAGAATACTCTCCACTTGCCTGGATGAGTGCAACACTGAAGAAGCATGACACCATCCAGGACAAAGCAGTCTGCTTGATTGGCACCACATCCATAAGCATCCACTCCCTCCACCACCAATGCTCATTAGCAGCAGTGCATGCTATCTACAAGATGCACTGCAGAAATTCACCAAAGATCTCTCAGATAGCATCTTCCAAACCCACAACCACTTTCACCAAGGACAAGAGCAGCAGATATATAGGTACATCACCATTTTCAAGTTCCCCTCCAAGCCACTGACTATCCTGACTTGGATATATATTGCCATTCTTTCGTTGTCACTGGGTCAAAATCTTGGAATTCCCTCCCGAACAGCAATGTGGGTCAACCTACAGCTGGTGAAGTGCAACATTTCAAGAGGATAGCTTACCACCACCTTCTTAAGGGCAACTAGGAGCAGGCAATAAATGCTAGCCAGCTAGTAGTGCCCACATTCCACAAAATGAGTAAACACACAGTACTATGATCATAGAATCCCTACAGTATAGAAACAGGCCATTTGGCCTAATAAGTCAACACCGACCCTCTGAAGAGTATTTCACCCAGACCCATTCCCCTACCCTATTAATCTACATTTCCCTTCACTAATGCACCTTACCAACACATCCCTGAACACTATTGGCAATTTAGCACGGACAATTCACCTAACCTGTATATCTTTGGACTGTGGGAGGAAACTGGAGCACCTGGAGGAAACCCACACAGACATGGGGAGAATGTACAAACTCCACACAGATGGTCACCCGAGACTGAAATTGAACCTGGGTTCCTGGCACTGGAAGGCAGCAGTGCTAATCACTGAGCCACCCTATATTTGTATTCATTCATGTGTAGTTCTGTTAGATATCCATAAATATAGAGTTCTATCATGTATTCACCCATAAACACTATCAGATAATCAGCTCTACACAGACTCTCAGCATCCATGCACCTCCAGCCCAATGTAGTCAAGTATCTGTTTACTTGTGCAAAGCCCTATGAAAGTAAATGTGCATTTAAGAACGTTTAGCATGCTGAACCTTTCAAGTAGAATTGCAACAACAATTTTTAAACTCATAAACTCAAATATTATCTTTTAAGCAATGAAAACTGTATCATGGTTAATGAATAATAATGCCTGAGTCTGGTTGTGACAGAGCAGCTTAAAATAGCTCAGAGCATTTAATGGTGAAGAAGTGGTACTGTATTGCACTGGGGAAGCTAGAAATCTTGACTCAATGCGCAATCCACCAGATAGATCTTAAAAAGACATTTAAATTTGAGAAGAGAAACAGATACATTTAAGGCATGAGGGCAGGATGGCACTAAGACAACTGACCACTTTGCACATTAATTATGGGATTGAAGGAGAGGGCCAATATCAAAGATTAAAATTAGCAGTACATGGTCATCGAACTAATATGCGACAAATAGTTGGAATCTTGCATTTAGTCACATTACATCTGAAGAAATGAAGGATATATTGGTGCAGCAAGAAGAAGCATTCCAGTCCAAAGTTGTTCAGCAGCACTCCTGATGCAACTGAATTCTTTTGCATGTATTTTTCCAGAAAGAAATCAATTAAAAATCAATCAGAGAAGTAAATGGGCATTCATTCTTGTACAACTTTTTAGAATACTTGCAGAAATTGCTGGAGAAACTGAGCTGGTCTGGCAGCTTCTGTGGGAAGAATATGAAAGGGATATGTAAACACAGAGATAATGGATAGCAGTGCAGGACAGAATAAAAGTTGAATAAGAGGTAATAGTGTTAGCTATGCTGAATGCAACCCATACAATGTTGTAATGTGTGTAGTACATGGGAATGGGTGATTGTGCTAAAAGCAACCCATGTCATAACAGGACCATGTATGAGTTAGGTAAAAATCATGGAAGGATAGAATCAGACTCTGAAGTTATTGAATTAGATGCTTAGTCTTGAGGCTGCAGGGTCCCCAACTGAAAATGAGATGTTCTTCGAGCTTGCAATGAGGCTCACTGGAACACTGTTGTAGGCCTACGACAGAAATATCGTCATGGGAACATGATAGTATGCTAAAGTGGCAGGCAATTGGAAGCTTGGGATCATTTTTGTGGACAGAGTGTAGGTGTTCAGCAAGATGGTCACTAACCCTGCATTTTGTCTCCCCAGTGTAATGGGGACTACATTGTAAACAGTGAATACAGTTGAAGTAGAGGTGAATTACTGCTTCATCTGTAAGGTATGTCTGAGGCCTTGGATGGTGAGGAGGGTGTGCGTCTGGGTGGAATGGTCTTCAGAGGGTGGGTGCAAACTTGATGGACTGGATGACCTTTTTCTGCACTATATGGAGTCCACGATTCCATAATTAAAAATGCGTAACACTTATTTTAACATACAGTTTAATGTTTGCTGACATCAGGGTGGTAGTAGGAGATGATATAGACTCTATGGAGAATATGGTTGAATCAATGTGGGTGGAAATTAGAAATAGTAAGGAGAAGGAGTCACTGATAGGCGGTAGTCTATAGGCTACCAAATAACAACATCATGGTGGAGTGGGCAATAAACAAAAATAACTAATACATGTAGAAATGGCATGGCAATTACCAAGGGGGATTTTAATCTACATATTGATTGGTCAAACCAATTCGGTTAAGGCAGCCTTGAGGAAGAGTTCATAGAATGTATCTTTGATAGTTTCCTCAAATAGTATGTAATGGAACCTATGAAGGAGCAAGCTATTATAGATTTGTCCTGTGTCAAAAGACAGGATTAATCGATGACCTCATCGTTAGGGATCCTTTTGTAAGGAGCGATAACCATATGGTTGAATTTAAAATATAGATGGTGTGTGAGAAGATAAAATCCAATCCTTTGTGCTTAAACAAAGGAGACTAAAATGGGATGAGTGAGGGGTTGGCTAAGGTAGACTGAGAGCAAAGACTATATGATGGTACAACTGAGGAACAGTGGAGGATTTTCACATTGCTGAGTGAAAGTTTGTACCAGTGAGAAGGAAGAACTGTAGGTAAAGGGATAATCAGCCACGATAACTAAGGAAAAAAAAGGACGGTATCAAATTGAAAGTAAATACATAACAAGTGGTAAAGATTAGTGGGAAATTAAACAATTGGGAAATCTTTAAATGTCAACTGACAGCCACAAGAAAAGCTACAAAGAAAAATAAGATGGATTATAAACTAGCTCAGAATATAAAAGCAGATAGCAAAAGTTTCTACAAATAAAATGAAAAGGAGCGGCTAAGGTAAATATTAATCTTTTAGAGGATGAGAAGGGGGATTTAATAATGGGAAATGAGTAAATTGCTGGCATTGAACAGGTATTTTGTGTCAGTTTTCACAATGGAAGACACAAATAACACGTCAATAATTAATGACAAGGAGGCTCTAGCAGGTGAGGGCCGAAAGAGGTAGTGTTGGGCAAGCTAATAGGTCTAAAAGTAGACAAGTCTCCTGGCTCTGATGGAATACATCACAGGGTACTAAAAGAGATGATGGGCAAAAAAGCATCGGCACTTGTGGTAATTTACTAAACTTTGTTGGACTCTGGGGCGTTTCCAGCAGATGTGATATCACTGTTAATAAGAGGAGGGAGACAAAGGCAGGTAATTATAGGCCTGTTAGCTTAAATCCTATGGTGGGGGAAATTCTTCAATCAATAATCAAGGAAGAAATAGCGAGACATCTGAATAGAAATTGTTCCATTGGGTAGTTGCAGCATGAGTCTATGCAAGATAGGTCATGTTTAACTAATTTACTGGAATTCTCTGAGGATATTACAAGTGCAATGGACAACTTGGAACCAGTAGATGTGACATATCTGGATTTTCAGAAAGGCATTCAGCAAGCTGCCACACAAAGCATGATGCATATGAGATAAAGGTGCAAGATCTTACAGGTGATGTATTAGCATGAATAGAAGATTGGTTAACTAACAGAAAGCAAACAGTGGGAGTAAATGAGTGTTTTTCTGGTTGGCGATCAGGGGCGAGTGATGTGCCTCATGGATTAGAGTTGGAACCACAATTGTTTACAAATTATATAGATAATTTAGAGTTGGAGACCAAATATGAAATAGAATAGAATAGAATAGCTTTTATTGTTATATACAATTGGTTCTATATAACGCTTCTTTCTTCAACATGAATTGCTTTAACATAATTGAAGAATTTAGACCGTTATTTGTAGAACACAAACTTTCCTTACCTGTATTGGCTATAATGTGATTCTGGTCCCATTAGTTTAAATGGCATGTCTACTGCACGATTTTCTTATAATGCGAGATCACACGGGAACAGAATTATCGCATTATATCAGAGCCAACTGGAAACTCAATGAGTATAGTGAAAAGTTTATAGGTCACCAATTCCATCATCAACTTAGATACGAAGGTACCTAGGTACAGCTTCTTTAGTTAGTGTATCATACTTTGCAGATGAAGTGAAAGCCTGCAGAGGGATATAAATAGTCTCAGTGAGTAGGCAAGGATTTACAGATAGAGTATAATGTTGGTACATGTTAGGCTATCCATTTTGATAGGAATAATAGCAAAATGGACTGTTGTTTAAATGGTGAAAAGTTGCAGCATGCTGATGTGCAGAGGCATCAGGATGTCCTTGTGCATGAATCACAAAAAGTTTGTTTGCAGGTGTAGCAGGTAATTAAGATGGCAAATGAAATATTGTCCTTCATTACTAGAGGGAGAGAGTATAAAAATTGGGAGGTTATACTGCAGCTGTACAGAGTGCTAGTGAGGCCACACCTAGAGTACTGTTTACAGTTTTGGTCTCCTAACATGGGAAGGGGTGTACTGGCACTGGAGGGGGTGCAAAGGACATACACTAGGTTAATTCCAGAATTGAGAAGGTTGGTTTATGAGAAGGGATTGAGTAGACTGGGGCTGAAATATGTGGTGCTGGAAAAGCGCAGCAGGTCAGGCAGCATCTAAGGAGCTGGAGAATCGACGTTACGGGCATAAGCCCTTCTTCAGGAACTTCTGGGACTATACTCATTGGAATTTAGAAGAATGAGGAGAGACCTAATTGGAAAATGTAAAATTATGAACGGAATAGATAAGCTAGAAGAGGCGAGGTTGTTTCCATTGGCGGGTGAAACTAGAACTGGGAAGCATAGCCTTAGAATAAAGGGCACAGTTTTAGGACTGAGTTGAGGAGGAACTTCTTCACCCAGGCCATTGTGAATTTGTGGAATGCCCTGCCCACTGAAACAGTGGAATGTTTTTAAGGGAAAGATGAATTGATTTTTAACCAGTAAGGGAATTAAGGGTTATGGTAAACAAGTGGATTAGTGGAGCTTAATCCAAGAAAGGATCAGCCAAAATCTTACTGAATGGCAGAGCACGCTCGATGGATGAAATGACCTACTCCTGCTCATATTTCTTATATTCTTATGAATGCTTTGATCAATCAGTGTCATCTTGCCAATTAATCAGCAGTCTTTTCTCTAACAGTACACACTGTTGCACCTTTTGAGATTTAATACTCTTGCATCTGTCCTGATCCATGCAAGACAAAAAGCTTTAAAAGCATTTTTTTTTAACAGCAATGCACTGTTATTAATGCATAAAAACATTCAGCAATTCGGAGTTCTGAACTGTTAGTCCAGGTAGAACTGATCATTTCTGCATAAGTGTCAAAACGTTGTTATATTTGAACTGTAAAATTAAGAAAACTCATCACAGAGACTTGGGGCTGCTCTATCTCTATAAAGACTCTGTAATGAGATGATGTATGTTCTCAGTGGTCTCCACTTCTAAACTGATAATACTGTAATTATTGACAGTTATTCAATGTTACATTGAGGACATAAGTTAAACTGGGGGAAATTATATAAAGAAGATGATCCTTCAGAAACAAAAAATGTACTAACTAACAGCTAACTAATTAATAATAACTAATAATCTAACTGAGGGATTGAAAGCAAACAAAGAGATCAAATTGGATTGTGCTTAACCAGACATCAATGTTACTAATTAGGAATACTCAAGGTAAAAACTAACTGGAAAAGGAAGAAATGCTTTCAACGAGTACAGAGTAAAATCATCAAATCCGGAGTATTCTGAATTGCTGTAATATATACTGCTTTCCTGTGTTGGCTGCAGTTGCCTTTGATTCATCACTTTTATAAATTAAAATATAATCTGAACATGGACAGGAACTTGTTTTACTTGAACATTAATGAGGGAAAAATATTATTTGGGGAGGCAGAATCTAGTGGTATTATTGCTGGAGTATTTAATCAGAGATCCTGAGTAATTTTCTGGTGATACAAGTTTAAATTCTACCATCATGGATTTTGAGTTCAAATTTTTAAAAAAACAGTCTGGAATTATGAGCCTAATTACATTGTCAATTGTTGGAAAAGCCCATCTGATTCACCAAGGTCATTTTGGGAAGGAAATTTACCATTCTTACTCGGTCTGGCCAGCATGTGACTCCAGACCCACAGAAATGACTCTTAACTACCCTCTGGGCAATTAAGGATGGGCAATAAATGTTGGCTTAGCTAGTGATAGCCATATCCTGTGAATGTATAAAAAATGCTATCATGTTCTCCATGCATAAAACCATAGATTTATGCATTTTCCTGACTAATTCAATTACATTTTAATATATTTTATTTAAATTGCCAAATGTTCAAGCTGCCACTTCCACAGAACAGTGCAGCAAGGAAGAGGTCCTTTGGCCTATCACATTTGAGCCGACCATATTGCATTATAAACTAATTCCATTTGCCTGCACATGGTCCAGATCCCTCTATTCCCTGCCTGTTCATGTGTCTATCTAAATGCCTCTTAAATGTAGCTAAACCACAAAGCAAGGTGAAAAATCTGAATGACATAAGAGAACAGCTTGTTGCCCTACTTCAACACATTAAGTGCATGTTTTCCCTTTCTGTACAGAATCATAGGAACATAAGAATAGGTGTAGATTCTGATTATTGAACATATCCCTCCATTCAATATGATAATGGCTGATCAGCACTTCAATGTCTTTTACCCGCCCATTCCCACAACCCTGTACATCACTGGTAATAAAATCCATCAATCTTTAAACAATCTTCAAAGGCATTCGAGGCAGAGAATTCCAAAGCTTCACAACCTACTGAGTAAAACAAATTTTCCTCATCTTCAACCTCAGTAATATTCAATAAAAGTGGACTGAAGACAGAAGTAGAATCAAGGTGAAATTAACCATCTATCCTCCTAAATATCAATGCCAGTAAAAAGAAGAAAAGTGCTCTCCTCATCTCAGCAAAATAAAATTGGAGCTATGCACTGGATCTTTGCTGACAAAGAGTAGATTTGGCACTGGCCCAAACATTTATCATCTAACTTATCCCATTACGTGCATCCTTCAGTCTTTCATTCCCCTTGCTACTTCCCATTCACCTCATCCATCCCCTTCCTCTCCATTTCCCATCCACTCACAGTGGAGAAATGATTCATTCCATGCATTCTTATATTTAGTTCCTCTCTCTCCCCTCCATTCCTTTCACTTGATCTATTCCTCATTTCCCCTCTTTCCTGTCTCTCATCCTTGCTATCTGTCACCCACTACTGGATCTATTTGACCTCTACTTTTGACTGACTTAATCAGAATACTGAACATAATTTTCACTCCCTGGTTTTAACATCAGAGAACATCAAATAAAATGGAATCAAAATGAAAGTATAATGAAACTTATTTTAATTTAGAATATTTACTGCATGAAGCAAAAACTTAGACATTATTATTTTGGTACACAACACAGTAATAATTTATAACTGCACTGGTAGGAAATGCAGCAAATCAAGTGAGTTGAGTTTTGCTGGAGTCATCAGCACCCACCACCCCCACCTCCACACACCCCCCCACCCCCGATGGAAGAGGTTTAGCCATATGTAGCAGTTGCAAAAAACTTTATGTGCGTACTATATTGATGGAACACAACTTTCACCATGCACAAGTGCTGATAGACAATAACTGTCAGGATTCTGGATAAGGTTGCCTTTGCCTCTTTTAATTTTTGGAAGACATGCACAAGAATTTTCATGCATAAGTGATCCATCATCTTCTTGTTCATTAAAAAAAAACAACTGTTTAAAAGGAATACCACAACTTGCATTGCACAATATCTTTGCTCCACATAAAAACTCCCAATTTGGAAATGAAATTCAGGATAATATATTCTCAGAATACATGCATTGCAGGTTGCTATATTCCCAGCACAACTGAACAGCTAGGTAAGTTCACATACCTCTTCAGATGCAATTGTTTTAACTTTAAAATTAAGTGTTTCTTCCTGATTTCACTCATCTTGATTTCAACACTTTAAAATCCATGATCTTTTCAGCTGAGATAAATAAGGACAGGTGACAAATGGATCACCTCTCAACCCACACACCATCCTGACTTGGAAATGTATCATGGATCTTACGTCATTATCTTCTTCCCTAGAAGGACATGGTATATGTATTGTGGAAGTACAGATACCATGTGGACTTGTTATGAGCAGCTCATTGGTATCAAAAATGATGCCTATCAGGCTGGAGGAATCAAACAAAAATTCCCAGCTTCATGTGGGCTTCCTTCTCCTTCCTTTGAAGTACAGTTTTCTACACTTCATAGAGACTCAGAGTACAAGAGCAAGGAGGTAACGATGAACTTGCATCAGATACTGGTTAGTGCTTAACTGGTTAGTATTATGTACAATTATATAGTTCTCATATATTACAGGAATTCTGTGAAGATTTTAAAGAGGGTGCACAACAGGTCTTTGAAAGAATGGTTACAAGGCTGTGATACTCCAGTGATGAAGAAAAAATGGATTAGATTCGATTAGATACGCTACAGTATGGAAACAGGCCCTTCAGCCCAACAAGTCCACACCGACCCTCCGAAGAGCAACCCACCAAGATCTCATTCCCCTACCCTATATTTACCCTTGAGTAATGCACCTAATGCTATGGGCAATTTAGCATGGCCAATTCACCTGGCCTGCACATCTTTGGATTGTGGAGCACCCAGAGGACACCCACGCAGACATGGGGAGAATGTGCAAACTCTACACAGACAGTCACCTGAGACAGGGATCAAACCTGGATCCCTAGTAATGTGAGTCAGCAGTGCTAACCACTGAGCCACCAAACTGGAGAAGTTGAAAATATTTTCCCTTGAAGTGAGCAGGCTAAGGAGAAATTTGATTGATGTTTTTCAAAATCATGAGGGACCTGGATGGTGTGAATGGAGATAACTGTTTCCACCTGAAAATGGGTGGAACCAAAGGGCACACTTTTAAAGTGCTGAGCAAAAACAGCAAAAGTGAGATGAGAAAAAAAAATCTGTGGAATTTAGATATCTTACAGATAAGAGAGAGGCAAGAATGAACATTGGACTGTTGGAAAATGAACTTGAGGAGTAGTAATGTGAAATAAAGAAAGGGTGGAGGAAGTAAATAGGTACTTTGCATCAGTTTCACAGCACACGAGAGCAGCAGCATACCAGAACTTCAATACAGTCAAGGGACAAGGTGAGCGTAGTTGCCATTACTCAGGAGAAGGTGATGGGGAGTTATCTTAAATTGGATAAATAACTCAGACCAGATGGACTACACCGCAGACTTCTGAAGGATATGGCTGAGGAGTATGTTGATACATTGGTAGTGATCTTTCAGGAATCACTGGAGTCAGTGAGGGTCCCAGAAAACTGGAAATTAGCTGATGAACACCCTGTTTAAGAAAGGAAGAAGGCAGAAGACAGAAAACCTTAAAACATTTAGCCAGACCTTGATTGTTGGTAAGTGTTCAGAGTCCATTATTAAGGATGAGATTGCAGAATACTTAGAAATGCATGGTAAAAATCGAGCTGAGTCAGCATGACGTCATCAAGGGGAGATCATGCCTGACACATCAGCAAATTGGACAAAGGAGAGCTAGTAAACATGATTGATTTGGCTTTTGACAAGATGCTGCACAGGAGGCTGCGAAATAAGACAAGAGCCCATGTGTCAAGAATAAGATACTTGCATGGATGGAGCTTTGGCTCACTGGCACAAGGCAGTGGATAAAAGGGTCTTTTCAGGTTGGTAGCTGGTGACTAGTTGAGATTTGCAGAGAACACAACTTTTCATGTTATGCATTAATGATCTGGATGAAGGAACTGAGGGCATTGTTGCTAAGTTTGCAGATGTCAGAATGATATGTCGAAGGACAGATAGTGACGAAAAGTGTGGCGCTGGAAAAAGCACAGCAGGTCAGGTAGCATCCGAGGAGCAGAAGAGTCGATGTTTCGGGCATAAGCCCTTCACCAGAAATAATGGATGTTCCTCGGATGCTGTCTGACCTGCTGTACTTTTTCCAGTATCACACGTTTTGACTCTGACTCTCCAGCATCTGCAGTTCTCACTTTTTCTCGGTGGGAGAGATACTGTTGAGGAAGTGGGAAGGCTACAGAAGGACTTAACAGGCTAGGAGTGGCAGATGGAATACAATGTTGGGATTGTGTGAGGCTATACACTTTAGCTGGCAGAATAGAGACATAGAATATTTTCGAAATGGTGAAAGGCTTCTGAAATCTAAAGCACAAAGGGTCTTGGAAATCCTAGTTTAGGATTCTCTTAAGGTTAACATATGGGTTCAGTTGGTACTTAGGAAGGCAGATGAAATGTCAGCATACATTTCAATATGAGTAGAATACAAGAGCAGAGGCGGACTGCTGAGGATGTATAAGGTTCTGTTCAGACTGCATTTGGAATATTATGAGCTGTTTTGGGCCCTTCTTAAACCCTTCATATTTCAGAAAGGATGGGTTGCCAATCGAGGGGGTCCAGAGAAGGTTTACGAGAATAATCGCAAGAGTGAAGGGCTTGTCAATATGATGAGCGGTAAGACACCGGATTTGTACTCAATGAAGCTTAGAAAGATGAAACTTATTGAATCTGATTGAAATTTATAGCATATTGAGAGGCCTGGGAAAAGTGAATGTAGAGATATTTCCATCAGAGGGAGAGACTATGACCCAAGGACATAGCCTCAGAGTGAAGGGATGACCGTTAAGAACTGAGATGGGGAGGACTTTCTTCAGCCAGAGGGTGGTTAATCTGTGGAATTTATTGCTGCAAAGGGCTGTGGAGGCCAAGTCACTGAGTGTATTTAAGACAGAGATAGATAAGTTCTTGATTAGGATAGAAATCAAAGGGAGAAGGCAGGAGAATGAGATTGAGAAACATATCAGCCATGATTGAATGGTGGAGCAAACTCAATAGGCTGAAGAAGGGCTTATGCCTGAAACATCGATTCTCCTGCTCCTAGGATGCTGCCTGGCCTGCTGTGTTTTTCCAGCACCACATTTTTCAACTCTGGTCTCCAGCATCTGCAGTCCTCACTTTCTCAATAGGCTGAATAGCCTAATTCTGCTCCTCTAGCTTCTGGTCTTATACAATGTGTGGGATGGAAATGTGTTTCAAATGAGACATTGATAATTATTTAGAAACTGCAGGTTCTGGGTAAAAGGCAGGAGACTGACAGTAACTTAAAATGCTCAGCGTGCTGGGAGGAAATTGTTCACAAATTGCTTTCTCACAATCTTGATTGAGTTTTTTGAGGAGGTGCCAAGGCAGAGTAGTTGTTATGGACTTTAGCACAGCCTTTGACAAGATCCTTCATGGCAGGCTAATACAGAAGGTGAAGTCACATGGGATCTGTGATGAGTGGTAAGATGAATACAGAACTGGCTTGGTCATAGAAGACGGTGAATAGTGGTGGAAGTGTGTTTTTCTGACTGCAGATCTGTGACCAGTGGTATTGCACAGGGATCACTGCTCAGACACCTTGTGGTTTGTAATATGTACAAATGATTTGGAGGAGAATGTAGGTAGTCTGATCATTGAGTTTGCAGATGACACAAAGATTGGAGAAGCTGCAGATAGTGAGGAGGATTGCCAGAGGATACAGCAGGATATAAATAGGCTGGAGACTTGGGTGAAGAAAGACAGATGGAGTTTAATCCATACAAATGTGAGGTGATGAAATGAAGACAATCTAATGCAGGAAGGAAGTATAAATAAATGGCAAAACCCTTAGAAGTATTAACATACGCATGTGTTTTAGGTGTACAGGTCCACAATTCACTGAAAGTGGTGACATAAGTAGATAATATGGTCAAGAATACATATGGCAAGTCTGTCTTCATCAGTTGGGGCACTTGAGTATAAAAATTGGCAAGTTGTGTTGCAGATGTATAGAATTTTAGTTTGGCTACGTTTGGTTTATTACATACAATCAAGTCACTACACTACCAGAAGAATGTCGAGGATTTGAAAAGGGTACTGAAAATGTTTACCAGGATATTGGCTGGTTTGGGGGGCATTATCTATGAGGAGAGATTGGTCAAACATGGTTCATTTTCACTTGGATGTCAGAGGCTACGGAGTGACCTAATAAAAGTTTACAAAATTATGAGAAGCATAGATAGAATGGATAATCAGAGTCTTTTTCGCAGGGTAGAAGTGCCAATTACTAAGGCATAGTTTTAAGGCAAAAAGGGGAATGTTTAAAAGAGCTGTGAGAGGCAAGTCTTTTCCACAGAGGATGGTAAGTACCTGGAATGCACTGCTAGTGAGGTAGTAGAAGCAGATACAATAGCATTATATAAAAGGTATCTTAACTGCTACATGAATAGGCAGGTAATATGGACTGCTTAGAGGAAAAAGCTTCAAATTTTAAATTGGCATCATGTGTTGGCGCAGCCTTGGTGAGCCAAAGAGCTTTTTCCTGTGTGGTACCGTTCTTTGTTCTTTGTCAGAGTGTTGCGGAAATTAGATCTCTGAAAGTATTTAAAGAGAAAGTAGATATATTTTTGAAATATCAAAATGAACACTATGAGGAGCTAAAAGAGGACCTGAGGCCTAGGCAGATCAGCCATCATCTGAATGAATGACAGGGTGGGGTTAATCAAGTTAAATTCCTCTTCCTGCTCTGGTTTCTAATCCTATTTCAGACTTGAGTTCACAGGCTCACCATTTCTGAGTTCTTTTACTGTTGTGTGACACTGTTCCTTGACTGAGTATGTTGTCATCAAATTTCAAATCCCTGGCTAATGCCAGTTTTGAAATTTTCGCAGGAAACCGTAGAATGAGGCTAAAAAAACTCTTGTACATCAAATTTCCCATGCAGACTTCTCTCAGCTCCATTCAGCACATCCTCAATTAGGCTGGCTGCTTCTTCATCAAATCTTGGAATAGTTTTAATGATATTGTGACAATTGGCTGCTTTCACAGCTTGCACCATATGTAGAAGCATGAACACAACTGTTTGATGATTATTCATTCATAAACAATTCTCTGAAAAAAGTATCACTGTTACATTTTCTGGAATGAAAAGAAACATGCGGAATGCACAGCAGGTCAAACAGCTACTGAAAGAAATAGACAGTTTGATGCCGCATGTTAAACCTCTCAACAGCCTGTGAGTTCTTCACAAGGTTTCATAAAATGACTAACCTTTTCACATGTCAGTACACTGAATATCTGGTGTGATTTAAACCAGGAACAGTAACATATGTTAAAACCTTTTCACATAAACACTTTGATAAAAAGAGGTGGTATTATTGACAAGATTCCAACAGTAAACCATAATGTGGGATGAGAGGCAGATTTTGTTTCTGTGAATAATTAAGTTTATTTAAAATACAAAAGCTGCATGTGAAACAGTTGTGCTTTGTAACAAGGAGTAGGAGGATTTAATTGGAATCTCAGCAGCAAAATTGGAGAACAATATAATGCATTAGAAGAGCACTTTTGGGAGAAATGGCCACTTCAAAACCAAAGGTCATGATTCATCATTGTACCAAGCATAACTGGCTGCTCAATAACTGCCACCAATTAAAATTGAAATATAATTGTAACAAAGTATGTCTTTCACTCAATCTTAGTTTGATGAACAGTATTTCAACGTCTTCCCCTTTGAAAATGGATTTCTTTTATTCATCTTTGGGATGTGAAGGCTATTGACAACATATGTATTTAACACTCATTCCTAATTTCCCTGGAGAATGTGATGTTCAGTCACCTTCTTGACATTACATTTAGTGCAGTCACACCCACAGTAATGTTTACATAGGAAGTCCAGGATATTGATATGTGAAAATGATTGAATGGCAATATTGTTCCAATGAAGGATTGATTTGTAATGGTACCTCTAGGATGTGATGTTCCCATGCATCTGCTGCTTTAGTATTTCTAAGAGATCACAGAATTGAAAGGTGGTTTGGAAGGATCCTTGGTGAGTTTCTGCTCTAAATCTGGTAGATGGTGCACACTACTGTCACTGTGAGATATTAGTGAAGGCAGAATGTTTAAGAGTGTGGATTTAGCTTCAGTGACCTGGTCATAATCCTGCAATGCCAGAGTACACATTGAATTAGAGTTGGTTTACTGATACAGTAAATTGAAGGAAATGCCAGGCCATGAGGTTACAGGTTGAGGCTAAATACAATCTTGTTGCAGCTGATAGCCAATAGAGCCTTGAGAATGCTTAGTGTTGAACAGTTGGACCTACTCTGAATCCATCCTGTTCAGTATGGTGAAAGCATCACACAATACATTGGAGGTTGGCCTATTTCAAAAATGATGCTTTTTCTCCACAAGGACTGTGAGGTGATAATTCCCAAAAATGTTGTTGTGGACAGATGCATCTGCAACAGGGAGAATGTTGTGAACAAAGTTGAGCAGTTCTTTCCTTCATATTGTTTCTGAAACAGCTGCTGCCAACCAGTTTGGAAAATATGTCTTTCAAACTCAGCCATCTCAGTTGTTAGTCATGATACTAAGTTATGCTTCCTGATGATCATTGAAGTAAACCACCCAAAGTGCTCTCATTACTTTCAGTATTTCTTCCAAAATCGTGTTCAATATGGAGGAATATTGACTCATTAGCTAAGTGAGGATAGTGGCTGGTAATCCTCAGATTTCTTTTTAGCACGCTTGACCTGATACCATAAGACTTCATGGGATCTAGAGGCAATGCTGACTACAGTCAAAGCAACTCCCTCTTGGCTCAATACCACTGTGTCAACACATTTGGTACACCAGACGGGTGGTGTGACATGACTTATTTAATGATGGTAACAATATTGGTATATGACCAGTCTTTGGGAAAATGCTCCCAAGTTTGATGTGTTTCCCAGACATTAGTTATGAGGACCTTGCAAAGTTTACTGTGTAGGTATGCCTTTGTCACTTCTGATCCCTGAGTTGACATCTGGAGATCCATCTAGTTTTATTGTTCATCAACCTTTCTGTACAGTTTGATGTAACTGAATGTTTTTAGAAAACTAATTAATGGGATGTAGGTATTGCGGGCTGTATCAGTATTTATTACCCATCCCTGATTGCCTGAGAAAAGGTAGTAGTCAAGATTAGAGTGGTGCTGGAAAAGCACAGCAGGTCAGGCAGCATCTGAGGAGTAGAAGAATCGATATTTCGGGCAAAAGCCTTTTGCCTGAAATGTCGATTTTCCTGCTCCTTGGATGCTGCCTGACCTGCTGTGCTTTTCCAGCACAACTCTACTCTTGACACTGATCTTCAGCATCTGCAGTACTCACTTTCACCTGAGAAAAAGTAGTAAACAGGCAGGAGGCTGGAAGAACACAACAAGCCTGGCAGCATCAGGAGGTGGAGTCAACGTTTTGGGTGCAATCCTTCTTCAACTCCGCCTCCTGATGTTGCTTGGCTTATTGTTTTCGTCCAGCCTGTCTACTTTGGATTCCAGCATTGCAATTCTTTTGTCTCTGAGAAAAGGTACTGGCAATCTGCCCTTTTAAATGCTACATCCATGTGTTATATGTACACTCAATGTTAAGAAGGATGTTCATAATTTGATCAAGTGGAAATGAAATAACATTGATATAGTTCCAAGTTATGATAGTGAGTCACTTGGAGAAGAATTGGCAGGTGATGGAGTTCCTACTTGATTGCTGTTGTTCACAGTTTTAGATCATGGAAATGGAAGATGCTGTCATAATGTGCCAGTGGATGGAGCGAAACTGAAGCTGGTCAACGATGCGCCAGTCAAGCATGCTTTAAGCTTCTTAAGTGTCATTGACCCTGTACTCATACAAACATGTGGAGAGTATTCCATCACACCCCTACCTTGTGCCTTGTATATGATGATGAGGCACTGAGTCATCCAGAGATGAGTTATTCACTACAGAACTCCAAGCCTGACATCATCTTGTAACCGCAGCATTTATATGGCAGGTCCAGTTCAGTATCTGGTCAATGGTAACACCCAGGATGTGAATAGTGCGGGATTCAGTGATGGCAATGTCACCAAATGTCAAGGGTGACAGTTCATACCTAGCATTTGTTAATGGCATTAGACAACTACTGAAATATTACATTGGACAAACAGGCAGAGAACTAGCCACCAGGATACACGAACATCAACTAGCCACAAAAAGACAAGACCCACTACCACTTGTATCCTTACATACAGATAAGGAATGACACCACTTCGCTTGGGACAACATACGTATCCTAGGACAGGACTAGTCGAGACACGCACGAGGTGGCAAGGGTGGGAAGAAAGAAGCTTTGAAAACTGGTGAATTCTATGTTAAGGTAAGCTCCCAAGGTGGGAGGTGTTTTTCATCCAGCTTGTGCGGCCTAATTTTGACAGTGGAGGCGGCCCATGATATGTTGTCAGGGGAGTGGACTGTGGGGGAAAGACTTGAAATGGTTGGCATCCAGAAGATTGGCTTGATTGGAGCATACAGACCATAGGTGTTCACCGAGCTGGTTCCCGAATTTGCGTTTGGTCTCTCCGATATAGAGGAGACTACACCGGGAGCAACAGATGCAATAAATCAGGTTAAAGGAAATGCAGGTGAATCTCTGCCAGACTTGGAAAGATTCTTTGGGGCCTTGGATGCTCAGAGGGAAGGTGTGTACCCCAATCTTTTACTTCTCTGAAACTACATTTTGAAAACAAACTTTGCTCGTTGTTTAATGTGATGCTAATCTTCTACCACTAGGAGGAAGACTTCCGAGTATTCATCAATTACGAGAAGGGATTAAACAAACTTTTATGTCTATTCTGGTTGAAGATCAGATCAATAATGGGAATGTTATCTATTTATTGTTATCACAACTGTTACTTCTCCATTACAAATACTTTGCATGCTGATGCACAATCAAGTACAACCCATTATTACACATTGGAATTTAAACAAGCAAAGCAATTGAGTGATCAAATTGTACTGTACATTAACTTTTCTGAGAAATATTTTTTCTAATCATGGATGTTCATGCCCTTTAAGCAAAATGTTCAAAAACTGCTCTTATCAGGACTGAATAGGACAAATGTGTGCACCTCATGAGTAACTATTAATCTCTTCATTGCAATATTGCCCTACTGAATTAGTATGTGCCAAGTTCCAGTTTATCTTTGCAACAATAACTTGCCTGGTAAAACGGATTAATCATAAATTAGGAGTAAACATTATACATGCTTTCAGCTACTTGAAAGACACTGACAAAACATTTGTCCACCATGCTTCGAGAAAAGGGGAGTATAATTTATTGCTGAATGTGAGAGAATCAGATAGTTTCAATTTTAGTTTATAAAAAGCTTAATAAATAGAAATACATTTTTTTGATTTGTACCATCAATAAGCAAAAATTTATCAATGCCACACCAGCAGCTTAAACCAATGAAAATGCATGAGCAGGCATGGTCTCCATAGTCCCAGCAGAGCATGCACTGCTCGCATTAGAGAGATCCAACTGGTGATGGTTTAAGTCGAGAACTTGATGCTGGAAAAGCACAGCATGTCAGGCAGCATCGGAAGAGCAGGAGAATCGACATTTCTGGCATAAGCCCTTCAGCAGGTATTAGGCCTGAAACATCGATTCTCCTGCTCCTCCATTGCTGCCTGACCTGCTGTGCTTTTCCAGCACCATACTCTCAACTCTGATCTCCAGCATCTGCAGTCCTCACTTTCTCCCTGGTGATGGTTTAACCTGAGGGTCACCACACGTCAGGCAAGGGGTGATGTTGAGAAGGTGGGGCTTTCATGGTGATGTCTTAAATATTATTTAATATTAAAGTTTAATGTTATTCAACTTTCAAAAATTGATACAGATGGCAATTCATATTCAGTTAACAAGATAATATCATAATTTGTAGTTTGTTTAAAAAACATGACCTTTCAGAATTTTAACTTTTAGTCTCTCAGTAATCTACTTTTGATAAAGGAAATCTACTATCAAAAGGAAGAGTTGTTGCATTTTTGTATAAATTTACTGTCATATCATATTAGTACATGTTAATTCATTGTGATAAAAACACGGAGTAAATGTCTCTGCTGTGTCTGCTGCCAATCAAAGTCTATTGGCGCAATATTGGATTACAATCTTGCAAAAATAAATCAAGTATGCATTTATATATATTTCATTATATTTGCTCTACACTATTAATAACAAAACAATCAAACAGTATCCAGATTTTTTTTTAAACAAAGCAATAATTTAAAGTGGAGGCCCAAAGAAATCAACATCGAGTGTTTGCAACTAATGCTGTTGCCACACAGCAACCTCCCATGTTGGAATTACTTAACAAAAAGCCTTTGAATATGCTGAATGCTCCATTTGAATTAGTTTCTCAATTTCACAATAAACTTTAAGAATCTTGAGTCACTAAATCAGTACCTGCGCCAGTCATCTATCCTGCATGATGCTCCATCACTGCAGCCTGACTTGTTGTAGGTGGAAAACTTATGATATTAATTGATCATATGGATTACAAATCCAATCTGAAATCTCTTGATAAGACTGATCGTTTTATGACATGAAACTGTGTTTCTCAGTGAAACCAGGTTAAGTATTTTAGTTGTTGTCTAATGCCTTTAACTAACTGTTAATATCTACCTAAGAAGGGACATTGAAATTCAGTAAAACTATACAAATCATATCTAATGATAAAAATTTTGCCTGTAATCTTGATTGACAATGTGTGCTTAGTATGTTGTCTTTTGGAAAATTGCCAATGATATGAGCAGTAGAGTTGGCATTGAAAGGCACCAGGAAAACACATTGGTATTTGGCATCACAACTCCATATAATAGCATCTGTCTGTAGTAAATATGCTGTAGAGGATTTTAAAATTGATTACTTGGATTCTATTTATATTGGATTAGTAAAATGCCAGGTATTTTGTGTAGAATAAAAATGAGCAGCTACATAACCAGCAGCTAAATCTCTCAGTAGGCAGTGCAAATTATCTCACTATTCCTGGGCACAGATTGCCTACTTGGCAAGATATGGCATAGATTCTGAATGTCAGTTTCAGTGTTGCAGTATCACAAACCAATTGCTACAGAAATTATTTATAGCATAATAGTTAGCATTTTATTTACATGAAAATATGGGCATGCTAATCCAGACTCAATGGGCTCAATGGTTCCTGCAGCTAATTATGTTAATATGAATGTATGATGACTTATTATTACTTGTACTCTCCAATAAACAACACAGTAAAATACAGCAAAAACTTCAACTGTCGCCACAATCTGGCACCATTCGAATACCTCAAGAATAAAAAGACAAAGCTGAAAGAAAGTTCATCTTTGCTCCACCATGAGTCCTGAACCCTGAGCTTGCTGACTGATGACACCCATACCATCATTTGCACCAGACTCATCAATGTCCGAGTTGTCATTCTTCAGGTGCCATCTCTTCATAGCTGGGCCCACCCTGTCGGTCGGGTCCCATTCTGGACCCACACTCTTCCCACAAAGATAAGCCCCCCCGCTCTGCTGCTACTATTACCACACTGACAAACCAGGAGACCCAAGCTATGGGACGATCACAACCAGGAATTGCTGCCACTGCCATGCTGATAACCAGGAATCCTTGCTCTGAGCATACTGCAACCAGAAGTCCATGGATCCGCTGCCGCCTTGCTGATGCCTAGAGTCCCTGCTTTGGGCCCACCACCAGGAGTCCTTTGCTCTGCTAAAGCCACAACCTTGCCAACACCTCAAGTCCCCACTCTAAGCATACCACACCACTGCCACTTCAACCACCACGTCACCAATGCTTGGAGCCGCCACTCCAGATTCACAACCAAGAGTCCCTGGCTTTTCTGCCAGGCTAGGCCACCGCTTTGCCACCTGTTCCCCTCACGCTGCTGACAGGAAGACAATGAAGAAAACGAAAAAGACGACCAAAGAGTTATAGAGGAAGAAGCCATCTAGAACAGATGGGTCCAGGAGCCCAAACGGTGCCTACTTTGCCAATGCTGCCATCTTCAATATGACAGTGCTTCAAAAGTTTTGTGGCATTGATGAATGTTTTAAAGGCACTAAGGTTGGAATAATTCTAACACTGCTGCTGGATTAGGTGACAGTTCTCAGAAATTGTTTTTGTTTCAACAAGTAATGTTCATTTGTACTTCTCAGTAAAATCCAAAGTTGTCTCTTGTTATAAGCCCTGTGGGGTCAAATGAACCATATCAACCAAAGCTATGAACTAAGAATTAAACAACATTTCATTTCTTTCAACTTTCACATGAATTAGAATCAATGCAAGTTAGTCATGAATTAGCTGGTAATTTATCATCTGTTACAAAAAACAAATTACACTCGGAACAGAAAATATAGCAACGAGTATCCAAGGAGAAAGAAGACTATCCACTCCACCTATGACCTCAGCTTCACCACACTGTTCTTTTAAGTAGAATTGTAGTCTCTCTCCTGAACAATCCTCTGCAGATATCAGCTTCTGGGTTCCCTTAATGCATGCAATCTTACTTAAGTGGCATTCTTCTTTCTGGGACTTGGTCAACTCTTAGCCCTTTCTTCAATTGGTCTCTGTGTTCTTATGTGCATGCCAAATAATGTCCATACTTCCATGTTCTTCTTATGACACTGCTTCCAGTGCAAGCATCCAACCTTTTCAAAACAATTACAAATTCTCCAGTCATTTTAAAGTAATTACAACTTCTCCTGTATCAAGGGATGTCACAGAGTTCAATGTATCAACCGAATAATTATAATTTTTCTGCCAGTAACTGGGGAAATGCAAGACTTATGGCAAACTGTCCGTTTTACACAGCAAATGGAATCTACACCCCAGACAAGAGCCAAGTTGGGTCTTGTGGCAAACAGACAGACAGTCTTACTACAGTTTCCAGTCTGTTTCTTTAAAAGGTATTACCTAGGCCAAAACAATAATAACACCCACCAACACAATCAAGGTGATCTGATCTTTCAGAAGCAAAATCTTACATGTTGTAAATTGTGTGTGCATGTGGGGTCACCAAGCAAGTTCCACCTACTTCTTGACCTTGACCCTCTCCTGAGGTGTGATGACCCTCAGATTCAACATCACCAGTCATCTCTCTTTCATGACAGCAGCCCTATTGTCCTCTGGATTTTGCTACTAGGGCTGACTGTGTATCGAAAATGCCAGTCATTTACAGCAGAATGGTCTCCAGATGTGATTGGCTAATGCCTCTGTTAATCATGTCTATTTTGGCTGGGAATGGGGTTGTCACAATATTAAGCAAACAAAACCCATTGCATGAAGCACGAAGTCAAATATAAATGTAGATATAGTTTATTATTGTTGTCTCCCCCCCTCATCAGTGAAAACAAATTGTTGTGGATCATTTGGAATCAAGTAGCCATTTTCAAAATTTAAATTACTCATCAATTGATAATTCATAGAAAAATTGATGCATATTCCTTGAAATACAATGGTTCTATTTCAAAAATCTGTCTGTTTAGTAGTGAATGCACACAAGAATATCTGCAATAGTTTGGAAACTGAAAGATTTAGTCATGAATGACATGAATTCAGTTGATATTCACAACTTCCAAATTATACTTAAAGACCAACCTTAAAACTGGAGGCTTCCATGGTGATCCAGCTGTTTTTATTTATGACTTCTGAGTTTTACTCTTTGCTAAGGTTTGGATGGTTTTTTCAGCTCAACTCTCACTTTTTGATCCATAATCTGTCAGATTTTGCTTTCTCTTTCTATTTTAAGCTTGCACTCTTTTCACGCGAATGTAACAGAATAAACCAAAATTAATAGAAAACATAAGTGTCCGTTTTCAGATAGATTTGATATCTGACAGCGTCAATATCTTTTATTTCTCTGCTTTTGAAAACTAATTTGGCTTTGAATAAAAACATTGAGTTTATACTAAGATGCTTACAATTAATTGATGAGGAACTTGGTGGCGTTTAAAGAAAATGATTTAGAGCCTTAGCAGTTTATAATAATGTTGGAAACCTGTAATGAATGGAGAAAAATTGAAAAATAAATGAAAACTTAAAGAACTGCAGATGCTGTAGAATAGGAACAAAAATTAAAAGCCTGGAAAAGCTCAGCAGGTCTGGCAGCATCTGTGGGGAGATATGACAGTTAGCGTTTTGGGTCGAGTGACTGTTCCTCAGAATTTTCTGAGAAATGAGTTGAGTGGATTTTCGAAGATGAGACAGGTCTTCCTCACAAAAAATCCAATTTATAGCTAGTTGGAGTTTTTAAGCATAAAACAAGAACACTGAAAGGAAACATCCATAAGATCAGCCTAATACTTTTATTTCTTGCAGCCTCTTTGACATAGAAAAATGTACCAATGAGCTCAACAAGTGCGCATTTGGACAAAAAAATGAGTTTTGAGGAGGATCTGAAAGGCAGAGAGTGGTGGACATGATGAAAACTTGAGGCAATGAATTCTACTATATGAGGTCCAAGTAAGGGAAAAGGAAAGTGGAGATATGCCAAAAGAACACGGAAATGTTACGGTGCAGGAGGCCATATAGCCCAACGTGCCCATACAGTTCTATGACCTAGTGTTAATTTCCTGGCTTTTCTCCAAATCACTTGTACACCATGTCTGTCTAAATAATTATCCAATGCTCTCTTGAATCCTTCAATGGAACTGCTTCCACACAGTCCCAGGCAGTGTATCCCATACCCTAACTATTCACGGTGTGAAAAAGTTTTATTCCAGTATCACCCTAGCTTCATTCACACATCAGTTTGAATATCTGCCATCATGTTCTTGTTTTTTTTCTTTTAAAGTAGAAGCAGCTTCTCTTGATTTATACTGTCCTGCCCGCTCACAACTCCTCTCAGACTTCTCTCCAAGGAGAACTGCTTCAACTTCTTAAAACTATTCTCAGAAGGTTATCATTCCTGGAACAATTCTTGTAAATCACTTCTGCACTTTTTCCAATGCATTCACAATTGTTAGACATGGTGTACATGTGTCGTACAAGTCTACAAACACTGTATGCTTTTCCATCTATTAACTGCCCTTTCCACCTATCCTGCCACCTTCAATTATCTCTGCAAATATACTCAGATCCCCTGCTCCTGCACCACTTATAGAATTTCACATCTCAATTTTTAAAAAGTTCTTCCAACAAAGATGCATCATTTCACATATTTCTTCATTGAACCACATATCTGCCCACTTCACCAACATGTCAAAATCCGCTGTATCTTCCTCACAGTTGACAATACATCCAAGTTTTGTCTCATCTGAAAATTAATAATACATATCAGGAACAGCGATGATCCAAATACCAAACTCTGGGGAACTCAATTACAAGCCTTCCACCAGCCTGAAAAATATTCATTAGCCATTACTCTGGGTTTCTATGATTTAGCCAATTTTGTATCCATTTTGCCACTGTTCCTTTTATATGATGTTTTCCCTGGCCAGTTTGTTGTGTAGTACTGTGTCAAACACCTTCTGGAATGTATCAGCAGCATTACCCCCTATTTGACACTTTATTATCTCTTCAAATAAATAATAGATATTGACACTGGTGGAGTTTATAAAATAAAGTGATGAGACAATAAGACTATGGGTGAATTTCAATACCTGGGTTAGACTTTAAGTCACTGGAAACCAATAGGTGTTGTTGGATAAGATATAGGCAGCAGAGATTTGGATGAGCTGGAACATATGTAATGTGGAGAATGAAAGGCCAGCCAGGAGAACATTGAAGTTGTCAAATTGAAAATTACCAAAGCATTCACAAGAGTTTAACGATGTACTGAGATTGCAGCAATGGGATTAATGTTATTGTTATAACAGGTGGTATTGTTTTGAAGAAATTATAGGGTCAGATACTTGCAAAAGGCAGTAGCTGGGAAAGCAATTAGAATGGCCTCGAGCTATGGAGTTTGTGTTAGAGTATGAATACAATGATTTGTTCCTCAAGTGGTTTGCCATAGGAAACGTGAGACTTGGACCTGGGTCATCAGCAATTTTGCGGAAGCTGACTCCTCACAGATGATGTCATATAAGAGAAACCTTGCTTGTGAAGAAAAGGAGGGACAAAAACAAATCCTTAAAACTTGAGGTGATAGCAGTCCCAGAAGCGGTTGGTAGAAACGTTATAGTGAAGATTGAATAGGCAAGGTGTTAAGTAGCTGCGGGCTTCCACATCAAGCTGGACAATAGAGAAATAGAACATTGAAACACACAGACCAATCAGCATCTGGAAAGCAAAAAGACAAGTTAATCTATTCAATGGAACCCTTCGTTGGAGTAGCTGTGACTGAATAACCAGGCCCGGTGTGTTAAACCAAAGTTGTTCCGTAACCAATCGCAAGGCATGCAAACAAGACTAAGATCATAAAGTAGCTCGGTGAGAAAATACGGGGCTTTAAAGAAGCAATGCGTTCGTTTTTGCAGTCAAGACTAACTAACTTAACATTGTTTCACCTCCCCCGTAGTTCTACCTGTCTATTTTGTATGTTAACATGGATCTTTTATCGTCTCCTGATGCATGCTTTTAACTGTTGGTTCACAAGTGAGAGAGAAGCAATGACATGTTAACACCAGTCAGGCATTTGAGGTAAAATTTAGAACCGCAACTATCGCTCATAAATGACAGGGGAAGAGGCTTAGTTTTAACATTTAAATGGATTTCGCAATCTCAAATCGCAGCTCTGCAATGACTCTTCAGTTCTTTGATGTAAAGCCACTGAACTGCCCGCATTTGAGCTGGTGGGGATCGGGGGACGAGTTTGTGATGGCTTGGACGCGGGTATTTTCTCTCTCTCTCTCTCTCTCCAAGAGGCAGGAAAATTAGTGTGGTGTGTGTGTTTGGAGGAGGGTGGGAGTGAGAGAGAAGGATGGAGAGCCAAAGAGACGGGGCTGGCAGGGGAGTGAGGCAATAAGGAGAGAGGGAGAACGGAATGCGTTGATGGAGAGTGGGAGTGAGGATGTGAGAACAAGTGGGGATTAGTGGAGGAGAGGGTTTCGGATTGGGAGTAGGAGAAGAGGGTGACGTGGGGTTAAAGTGAGGGGACACAGGGGAAAGAGTGTGGGCAAGGCAGAGAGATAGGGAGGAGATTGCCGAAGTCCTTCAGGGACATACTGCCCCCTCCCCATGTACCTGGACATATAGTAAGGACTGTGAAGCTCACCTGAACTCCAAACAGGAGAAGTCTCCAAAACTCTTCCACTACTGGCCCCACCCCGTCCCATCATATCCAGGAAGTGAGGTAACAATGCGGCTCCCACCCCCTCATTTCCGCTCGGCCGGGTAACCCCGGAAGCTGAGAGCGCCAGGCACCCACCAAGATGGCCGCGAAATCCGACGGTGTTGGGGTTACCGGTTTCGCCCAGCTGCACAACCTGGACGAATCGGTGACCGAGGGGGGTGACGAGCAGCAGCTGGACGGGGGGCCGGAAGCCAGCAGCTCATTCCACATCTGCCACTGCTGTAACACCTCATCGTGTTACTGGGGCTGCCGGAGCGCCTGCCTGAGGAGATCGCTGTGTAACCTAAAAGGGGGGGACCATCCCGTCTTGGACTGTCTCTGGATCGTTATCGCGCTGCTCGTCTTCTTCTCGGACGTAGGCACAGACCTCTGGCTGGCGGCCGACTATTACCTGAAGCAGGACTACTGGTGGTTCGGCTTGACGCTCTTCTTCGTGTTGGTGCCGTCCGTCCTGGTGCAGATCCTCAGCTTCAGGTGGTTCATGCAGGATTACGCCGGCGGGGGACTCGGGGGTGTGGAGGGACTGAGCAGCAGGCGACCCGGCGTCACCGGCTACAACCGCTGCTGCAGGACCTCGGTGTGGATCTGGCAGTCGGTCATTCACATCCTGCAGCTGGGACAAGTGTGGAGGTATTTGTGTGCGTGTGCGCGGGGGTGGGTGAGGGGTATTTAAAACAAGGCATCAAATGTGTATTTCTGGTGGGGGAGATGTCCTCACATCTCATCGTCTAAATTGATGTAGGAGGGTCATGTCTCCCGAGTGAATGGGAAAAAGGTAATGCAAGATTGCTTTGGAACATTGGTTGGACGTTCGTGTGCTGCAGCTGGAACAAGTACATCGGTACTGTGAAAGATGAGTGATGGATTTTTTTTTACACTCATTGGAGATTTAGTCTGGAAAGTCACTGCGATTTCTTATCCGTCAAAAACGGTATTTGAGTTTATAGTTACCGGTTCTCACCACAGGTACTGAACGTTCTGCAGTTAGCATAAAAATGGCGCAGCGGTGAGAATGAATCATAGAACATGAACGGTGGTTCTCATTTTGGCTTTTGGGATATGATGTGATGACTTCCACTTTAAAAAAATGCTCATTGATCCATGTGAGCTTAATCGAGTTTACCGTAAATGCGTATTAATAATAAATTCTGGTAGTGAGATGAGAATAAAGGTAATAAGAGTGCGTAATATTGCAACGGTCTCGGATTTGCCTTTGGAGAATGAAGCGATATTTTAAATATGACCGTTGCATATAACCATTTGAAAGGTGGCCATTGTGATTTAATAAAAAAGTATATTTGAGGAGGATTTTAGTGGATTGAGCAAATGATTTCTCAATTATCACTGTTCATGTATTAACTTTAATAATTGCAGTAAGTTATTAGCATTAGTCATTAACAGCATACTGTTGGGACAAGAATAACAAACGAAAAAAGACGCAGTTTACTTGCTATTAATTTATTGAAGCGGAATGTACGATGCAGGCATTTGCAGCAGAGTTAGGTGGGGACTTTACACACACAAGTTGGGGGATAAAAGGGAAATGTGTGAAACTGCATTCTGACTGATCTTTGGAAATACGTGGGTGGCACACCCATTGAGAATAAACTGAAGAGCACTGCCGTTGTTTTCTTGGAATATTTCACCATTTATGTGGAGAGAATGTGTGGGAAGAAAAAAATGACAAAATGTATTGAAACTGTTTCTTTGCAATAATCGAAGTGGAGGAGTGAGGTGATATCCACTTGTCATGTTACATTTGTATACAGTAGTGAGTGAAGGAGATTTTGGATAAATGCATGAGATTTTCAGACCTCTCATAGAAAAATGGGACTTTTCTTTACCCAACTAAATTGCATTGAGTAGCAGTGCCCAGTGTAGAAATTGATTACATGAGAATCATCCACAAGTGCAGTATCTGGATGGGCAGTTTAAACATCCTAATAAGGATTAAATTGAATATTACGGACTGACAATGTTATTTGTGCTGCAAAAAAGTAATTTAGTTTTATGCAAATATTGCACATTTCATGTGTTATTTTGAAGTGAAGCTGCCTTTGATAAACATTCCTGTAGCTAAGACTATTTGAGTGGAATTCATGATAATCATTGCTGTATATGGGCTATCAAAAGATTTTGAGAATACTGTATTTTCTATTTGACCACAGCATGTCAATGATGCTATTTGTAGAATGAATTTTGAAAAAGTGTTATCCTGTTTCTCCATCAGGAAATCTAAATATATGAACTCACCTTATTGCCATTCTCTTTTTTTTTCCAAGTAAATCACAGGTTCTTCGAGCCTTTGCAGATGGAAGCGGGTTATAGTGTGGCTGAGTGAACAAACCATGGCACAGGAAAAGCTTGAGTGGGGAAATTAAATAGCATTGTAGTTGCTACTAGGGGCAGTATGGTCAAAGGGTATAGAGTTCTCTGGAGCCATGCTGGAGAGTCCAGAGACTCTTGACTGCTTGATGGTGAGGTTTGGGACATTTGTTTGGAGACTAACGTAGAATGGGAAGAGGAGGATTCAATGGTCACGGTCCATGTAGGTAACAGAAAATAACCTGAGTTTGGAAGGGGGGGGGGCATGTGGAGTTTCTCTGCTGAAATCTTCAGAAGTAACACCTCAAGTGGCTATGTTATATCAGACACATCTACCTTTCTGGATGTAAGTTTGCTTGATGAGCTGGAAGGTTCAGTTTCAGATGTTTCGTCACCATACTCGGTGACATCATCAGTGAGCTACTTTTCATAATCAGATCAAAGTTTTGATGCCATGTCAGCATGATTATTGAATTTGCATCCCACTCTTAGTGGTACTGCAGTCATCCTGTGCGGTAAATGCAAACTACTGGGAAAATACTATGTTCTGTCCTTGGCCCTTTTAATATCCTGCTTCTAATATATATTGTGAATATCAACATTTTTGTTCATACTACATAACTGACGTGCTGATGGGGAGTGAGAAATGGTAATTTGTGTAACCACTCTCTTTATTGCTGCTTTGTATGTATGAATGCAACTTAGCAGATCTAAACTGTTTTGATGGTTTTTACTTAAGAGTGCAATATTTGGCATTATCTTTTAAAACTTGTTTGAAAATATCATGCCATTTTTGAGTTAATGGTCTGCAGTTTCACATTTTGTATTACCATTTTCTGGTGGACAATGATCCAATGCAAGGGCATTTGAAGTAAGTGGCTCGGGCTCACAGTCAATGAACTAGAGGCAGAGCTGCAGACACACAGACAAGTGAGACAGGTAATGAGCGAGAAGTTAGAAATGGAGGAGTCACATTTCTTGCAATTGTGTAATGAAGTCAAGGTTTTTGCAGCTTATGTGAATGTAACTGGGGGCTGCTGGACTGCTGAGTCAAATATGCTACATGATGTTGCTCAAATCAGGACAGCAAATTGGAATGGGGTGGTAAAGTAAAATCATAATGCTTCAGGTCCTGGAGATCAGAAATGCAAACAGTTTTGGGAAATTCAACAGATCTGGCAACATTTACCAGATCACCTGAATTTCCTTAGTGTTTGGATTTCAGGAATAAAGTGAAATTAGGGGGATAGGCTGGCTCCAGAAAACAGAGTTCAGAAGACTCCATTGCATGCTTGGTGGCAGGATTTGCGATATACGGCTGGAGAGGCACCTGTATTTGTAAGGGGAAAATCCAATCATTGCTAGCCACATGGTACCAACAATGTGGATAGGTATAGGGAAAATGGTTCTGCTTGATGAGTATGGGGGCTCGGGAGCGCAGGAGAAAGGTCATGATCTATGGATTGCTAATTATGGCATTGGGTAATCAAAAAATGTGTTATGCTTCATGGACTACTGGGAGTGCAGGAACTGGACCATTGGGATGGTCTTCACCTGAACCATGCTGGGTGCAGGCAAGGGATCAACGAGGAAAGATGAGATAAAAATAGAAGCCAAGGTAACAATAATGGAAATGATAATCAGAATGTGGCTGTAAGGGATAGAAGAAATCTCAGCAGATATAGGTTGCAAAATTACTAATAAGATAGAACAATGCCTGTGTTTCTGAATGCCTGTAGTTTGGTAACAAAGTGGATAATTCGACAATCCAAATGGATCTGATGCTCATTGTAGAGGTATGGTTACCAGGATCTGGTTATTCAAGAATATGTTCAGCAGGACAGCAAACTAGGAAAATGTTGCAAAGTAGGTTTATTACTGACAGAGACATGATTTTAGTCCTAAAGATCAAGATGTAGAATCATTTTTGTTAGACACAAAGTTAAGTTTGGAAGTCACTTGGGTGTAATTCATTGTCCCCTGAATAAAACCTACACTACATACAAGAAGAAATATTTGGGAGCTTGTGAGAAGGGTATGTTTATAGTCCTGGATAATTTTAGTGTAATAGTTGGATGAGTCAGATTGTCAAATGTAATCTGGTACGTGAGTTCATGATGCTTCACACAACTGTTCTGAAAACAATATGTTCTAGAGCTAAACAGGGACCACACTGTTATAGATATGACATTGTGCAACAAGACACCAATTAATTAATGATCTATAGGGGCAGTCAGGAGGATATGAAGACAGCTGGTTGAAATTAACCTGGAAATTAGATAGTTGGATAGTTCAAAGATGCAATAGGAGTTTTTTGATATATGTTATACTACTCCTGTACAGTGTGAAAAACTGTGAAGAATGACTAAAAATACTTGAGGAAAAATGCAGAGAATGAGAGAAAGCTAGCTAGAATTATGAAAGCATTCAAAGTTTCTAAAGATATTTAATAAGAAAAGAACAAGTAACATGAAGCCTCATGGGTTTGGGAAATTACTAATGGAAAATAAGGAAATGGTGAATGAATCAAACACCTATTTTTCATTAATGGATGTAAATAACAGCTGAATTGATTCTGAATCAAAGGGTCGAAGGGAAGCAGAACCTTAAAACAATTAAAATCACCAGGAAAAGGTATGAAGAAGATTAAAAGGTGACAATTCCCAGGAAGATGGCTTTATCCCAGAATTTTTAAAACAAAAATGGTTGCTGAGAAAGGAGGCATATGTAATAAATTTCAAACGTTACCAAGGTTCCTGAAATGTCCAACTGTATTGGAAGTAAAATCTATAACTCGCCTACTTGAGAGGAGGGAGACAGAAAACCAGGTATCCCAGTACGAGATTCTCAAAAGTTAGTGCACTGGTGCAGCAGATGATTAGAAATGCAAATTTGATGTTGCAGGTTAATTTGATCTGCAATAAAAACTCACTTCTGTGGTGACAAAAGGTATGCATTGTCACTCAAAAATAAAGTGTAATTTTGTCCTTCTGTCTTTTGTCTGTAGGCTGGCTCATGATCGCAGATATTAATTAGGAGAGAGTTAAGATTGAGAGGAGGTGTTTTCCCTTGAAGTGTAAAATGTAGGTTGTATCATCCTGAATTGTTGGGACCTTTAATATCTATTTCAGCTTATTTTCTGAAGGCTACTTTATGATGTCTATCTCACCTACTTTTTAACTTGGTAAAATTGTGAACCATGTCATTGTCACTTCATTCCATTGCTGCCTTCCTAACATCCACCTTCCAGAAACATCACTGCTCCACCCCTAATCCATATCTCTGTTATCCTTATCTTAGCATGTTGCACTTGCTAGATTGTGTATTTTTTGCCTACATTGACTCCTGTTCAGGACATTGTATTGGTTTCAGCTTTATCAGAAAAGATAATACTTGCTCAGTACTGCATCAAATAAACAGACCTGGTAGTGTTCCTGTGCCCTTTGTGAGGCCTGAACAAACCTTCTGACTGGAGCATTAATGCTACTAACTGAGCCAGACTGTCACTTCGGAATGAGATGGATAATTATTACACCTACAGAAGAGTTCTCGATGCTGCTTTGTGTCATTTGTTTGCGCTCGCATCCCTCCTTTTTTTTGTTTGTTTTGTATTTCTCAAAGGTCAGTCTTTTTTGATAATGGTGTGACATTGGTAGTTTCCTCTGGGAATTTTCCAGAATCTGAAGGATTCTTGGAAGATTACTACCAGTGCATTCATTATTTTTGTAGCTCCATCCTGAAATATTCTGTGATGCATCCCGTCAAGTACAGGGGGCCTTTTATTTTCCCTTCTGCTTTTTCTCTGGTGAAGGTTATTGTATTTATTTCCTGTCTTCCTTTATTTTCCTTGGTTATGTAGTGATTTTGTGCATTTTTCAGTGAAGGCTGGCGCAAAGTATTTGTCCATCCCTCTTCTATTACTGGCACCCTATTATTATTATTTCCCTGGCCTTGTTCTCTTGAGGATCTATATTAACTTAGGCTTCTCTCTCCCTTTTTATGTATTGAAAGAAGCTCTGTCTGTGCACCTTGATATTACTTACAAGTTTATCCTCAAAGTTTATCTTCTCTCACTTTACTTTTTGATGTCTTTTGTTGGTTTTTAAAATTTTCTCAATTCTCCTGCTTACCGCTAGTCTTTGCCACAAAAGTTTACTTTCTATTTCAATATGATGCTGCTTTTTAACTTCCCCAGTTAACTGTTTTTGACTTATCCTCTTCCTAGAAATCATCTTTCTCAGTGGCATATATCTGTGTAAGCATGAACTGCATTCTTAACTATCTATTATTGTTCCTCAACAGTAATAGTTATCTGCTAAAGTCCTGTCCCACTCTGCTATAGCCAGCTCTGATCTCATTGCTTTGTAATTATCCTTATTTAAACTTAACCTTTGCAAGCCTACATTTCCCCTCTCTCAAACATGCAATGATTGTTGGATTATCATTATTTTCCACATAAATTTCAGCATATAGCATGAGTGCCATGATTTTTGACGAAGATGAAAGGTAATTTCTTCTTTGGGATATTATGGTACATGACTGAGTGGAAGATTGGATTTTTCTTGACAGAGAAGCTTATGGACAGTTGTGTTGCAATGAGCATGTCCATCATGAGTCAATGAACAAATACAATCACTGTAACATATTGTGAGCTCCTGTGATCTGCGATAAGCCTTGTTTTTGATCTTTGTGTTCTTGAGATGCAGTATATGACATTAAGTTTGTTTTATTTGTCAAGGATGAGAAAATCCCTCCTCTTCTTTTTCATTGGGTAGTCCTACTGTACAAGTGTACTCTGGGGATAGATTTGACCAACTTGTTGCTGTCAAAGAGAGGGATCAACTCGCAATTTAACAAGGCTGTTGAGCTTTTGCTACAGTCCATGGTTGAAAAATAGAGTTAAATTTTCATCTTAAGCTCTGGGTGGGACACCTCCATTTTAAGCTCTGTGTTTTCTCTCAACTTTGTGTTGTTTGAAACTATTTGTAGGTTTGGAATTGTCTTTATCACCTTAGATAGATATAGCCTTATTAGTTATTGAACCTATTGAAATTGAGGATGGTTTATCTCTACAAAATTCTTGAGTTAGGTCCTTTTGTTATATGCATTCCATCCCTTCTTTCAGCTGCTGCCTGACAAAGTTTCTCTTGACAGAATGTTGGAAGAATCCCTCCCTTTAATTGTGGATGACATGAAATGGTTTGATGTCAGCTGACCAAATATGGACCGTCAGTAGTGTTCATGTTTTTTCTCTGCTCTCAGCCCTAATACAAATTATTGTATAATTTTAATTCAAGCATGCATGGTTTGAGAAGTTGTTTAACTCTTAAAACTGAAGAGTATTTTAAATGTGGCTTTGTGGTTGAACTGTAACCTTGAGGCAATCTCCAAATAAGTACATGAATAAATGGCATTGTGTTTATTGTCATTTCATTTAAAATCAATTGTGAGCAATGATTGCTGTGCCTCAAGCTGGGTAGTACTTGTGTGGTAACTTCTGCAGAAAACTTTTGTATTTTTGGAATAAAATATAAATGCTAAGATGTTGATATTTTAGTTCTCTGGACAATTGTCTAACCAAATGAAATTGCAACACTGCTTAATTATTTCCTGGCATTTTGGCTGCAGTCGATGTAAATCAAACTCCAGCCTGCATTCTTGTCTTTGTTCAGCTTTCTGGCGAGCTCGCTTCTGCTCAATATAAGCATTTAATATATGAAAATATTAAACCGGAGTGGGAATTTGTTTTGCACAAGTACACAATGGCTTGATCTAATTTAAGTTAACCTGATAAAAAAAAGTAGTGACCTGGAGGAATATAACAGGTCTGCAATGAGAAAAGAGTTAACATTGACTGCATTGACCTTTCAACTTAAAACATTTCATTCTGTTTGTTCATCACCGATGCTGCCAGTCTGTTGTGTTTCTTTAGCACTCCATTTTTGTTTTAGAATTGAAGTTCCTTGTGTTTATTTAAATCTACCTCGTATGAGTGTGGGAACAAAATGGTGCTTGTCTTCTGGTTTATTGAACTGATACCATGTTTTTCATTATGTAGCTGTTGAAATAATGGTTGATGTGTGCGTTCCATCGTATTTGCATTCTTGTGCAAACTGTACTGCCACACAAAAAAAGATTGAACAGTTATCTTGTGGTCACTTCTGGGTGCAAAAGGCATCTGAATCCTGATTTTTATATACATTGGATATAACAAAATGTTACTTTTGATAGATAGGGAGATGCTGCCATTTATTGAGTCCTACTAAAGTTTTAGTTTTGGGTGTGTTGGATCTTGAATCAATTAAATTAAAAGAAACTTATAGAATACCTAGATTTTAAAGCTTGCCCATCACAATTTCAGAGTGGGCTTTCGTAGTGGTGATGAGATTCTTGTTAAGTTCAGAGATTTATAATGCTTGAGCAAAGTACTATTAATGGAACCCAAGTGAGGTGATCAGGTGAAAAATGTTGAACAGTTCATTTGTTGACACATTATTGTGTTTTATTGATTAAGTATTTATTAATGAGTAATACTATGCTAAATGAGGGTCAGTCAGATCAATTGACTTGCGATGTAAAGTGATGCCAATAGCATGGGTTCGATTCCCACACCAGTTGAGGTTACTGTGAAGGTCCTGCCTTCTCAACCTCTCCCCTCACCTGAGATATTCTGACCTTCGGATTAAACGTGCCATTAGTTGTCTCGAAAGAGAGAACAACCCTATGGTCATAATCATAGATATACTGCACGGAAACAGACCTTTTGGTCCAACTCGTCCATGCTGACCAGATACCCTAAATTAATCTAGTCCCATTTACCAGCACTTGGCCTATATCCCTCTAAACCCTGCATATTCATATACCCATCTGGATGCCTTTTAAATGTCATAATTGCACCACTCTCCATCATTTCGTTTGGCAGCTCATTCAGTACACATCACACCCTCTGTGAAAAGGGTGCCCCCTTAGGTCCCTTTCAAATTTCTCCCCTGTCACCCTAAACCTATTAAACCTGTCACCCTTTAGTTTTGAACTCTACCACTCAGGGTAAATAGACAAGGTCTTTTCCCCAATCCATGCTCCTCATGATTGTATAAATCTCTATAAGGTCAACCCTCCGACTCCTTTGGGACTATGGGGACTTTACCTTTGTTAAATAATCTTAGTGACAGCAATATTAGTGGATCTTCTGGTTTCCTTTCAAATCTGCATAGATTGCATATCAACACTTAATACTGGCTGGAACTGCACTTGACAACTCATCTAGATAGTTTAAGTCACCAGGAAATGAGAATTCATCTCCTGCATTGCTGTCAGCAACATTAGAGAAACATTTTCAGGGACACCTTTGTTGTACCTTGGCACAACTTATTTTTCCCATCCTTATTCCCTCCATTAAGTACTGATGCTTCCATAGCCATTCCAGAATGCAATTGCATATGTGGCCACTCTGCTTGCTAAGATCATTCATGTAATGTGATACCTTCTTGATATCCATTTCTACTGTTGTAGCTTCATTTGTTTTTGTATTGGAAAACAGTCCAGTGGCAGGAACCTAGATTTGGGAATACAAATGCTTGCAGTTCAAAGAGTGAAAATAAGTGAACATTATCCCCCTCTCATTCCCTACTCATCGCCTTCCAAGCTATCTTCCATCCAGGCCCACCCCTCTTACTGTTTATCTCTCAGCCCCCCCACACCCCACATTCCGAATGAAGGGACTTATGCCTGAAATGTCAAAATATCAAAAACAAGGAGGAATTCCATTGAAATTCATAGAATATTGAGAGACATGGATGGAATGGATTTTGATAACATGTTTATGATACTTCTCAGTTTCTCTACAGTTGCAAACAGGCATTTTCTACTAATTCAGGAAATTAGTGACTTCTGAATCAACGTAACTTCATATTGCTCTGATGACCAACTTCATTAGGAAGTGGTCAACATGTAGCATCCTTGACCCTATGTGAAAAGGAGAGGGTGGATTCTGTCATGTGGTTCCCTGAGTATACTAATCAAAGTCATTTGGCAGAATGCTTCCTGACCAGAACTTTCCAACTAGCACTAAGACAGAGCTTGGCTGGTGGTAAGATGGGCAGATCCATCATGAATGCTTAGTCCATGTACACCACTGCATACTGCCCTCAAAGCAGCTGCGCTGGTGAAGAGACGGTCACACATCTCTTGGTATGTGCCTTTGCAAAGAAGGTCTGGAGAAAATACATTGGCTTTTAAGATGCATCCAGAGCAGCTCTGTAATGCAGGACTATGTGCTCTACGGGCTGTTCCCCAAGATGTACATCAAGTCAAACGGTGACTGTACCTGGAAGACCATCAACTTGATGAAAGATGCTCTTTGGCCAGCCCAGAGCTAGTTGGTCTTTCAGTGTGAAAACTTGACCTTGACTGAATATTGCAGAATGGCACATTCCAATGTCCCTGACTATGTTCTGTGAGATGCACAAAAGTCTGGGGCAACTGTTGCCTCGGTGCAAAGGGGAAAGACTTGTCTAGAATCTTTTTGTCAACATAGAATGAGAGTCTGATCAGTTATCAGACCCTCTTGGTGCTTCAAAATTAACATAAATAGTTTCCTGAATTAGGAGAAAATGTCTATTTGCAACTGTAGAGAAACTGAGAAGTATCATAAACATGTTATCAAAGTCCACTCCATCCATGTCTTTCAGTATTCTGTGAATTTCAATGAAATCCCCCCCCCCTCATTTTTGATATTTTGACATTTCAGGCATAAGCCCTTCATCCGGAATGTGGAGTGTGGGGGGATCGAGGGGACTGAGAGATAAATAGTAGGAGGGATGGGGCTGGGTAGAAGGTAACTTGGACCGCCTCTGTCGCCAAATCCTAGCCACCCGACGCCTAGAGGAAGGACACCTCATGTTCTGCCTTGGGACTCTCCAACCATATGGCGTCAATGTCAATTTCGCCAGTTTCCTTATTTCCCCTCCCCCCACTTTATCCCTGATCCAATCCCCTTAATATTTATCTCTCAGCCCCCTTGGCCCCCTCTCCCCATTCCTGATGAAGGATTTATGCCAAAATGTTGATTCTCTCCTGCTCCTTGGGTACTGCCTGATCTGTGCTATTCTAGCACCATACTTTTTGATTCTGGTCTCCAGCATCTGCAAGTCTCGCTTTCTCCTCTTTTTCTTCTACTTGCATACACCTTTGCTCGAAACGAGGCATATACTGCACTCTTAATTCTTTTCTGGAACCTTTATTAGTATAGTGCTTCATGTTTATAGTTTATGCATGCGTGTGATGATTTCTGAACATTTCTTGATGACAAAGTTGTAGTTGTGTCTTCAAAGTGTCTAACCTTTACAATAACACTTGCAATTATTTTAATCAGATGTTATGACACACCTCTGGGTCAGGTGCGACCCGGACCAGGGCCTCCTGCAGTGACAGTTGCGTATGCCAGCTAGATATCATTTATAAGACTGTATAATAGAAAAGCAGAATGAAGCCATTTGGCCCTGTTGAGGCTTCACCAATTGATCAGGGCTAATAAGTTTCTCAATCCCATTACCCTGCTTTATTCTCTCCGCACTTGATCTCCTGACCAATCAAGAACCTATCAATCTTTGCTTTAAATACACTTAACAACTTGGCCTCCACAGCCTTCTGCAGCAGTGAGTTCTGCCAATTCACCATGTGGCTGAAGAAATTTCTTTTCTCAGTTCTAAAGGCTTGTCCCTTACTCTAGGCTGTGCCCTCAGGTCCTAGTCTCTCCTACTAGTGTAAATATGTTCTCAAACATCCACTCCATCCATGTATCTTAGTATTCTGTAAAGTTCAATGAAACTTCCCCCTCATCCTTCTAAACTCCAAGTGCAGACCCAATCTCCTCAACTGCTTCTAATCATTCTTAGAAACCTCTGCTGGATGCCTTCCAATGCCAGCTCATGCCTCCTTAGACATGGTGCCCAAAACTCTGCACATTATTCCAATTGTGGTCTGGCCAGAGCCTTATACAGCCTTACCATCTCTGCTCTTGTGTTCTTACCCTCTGAAAATGAATGCTGACCTTTCTTTGTCTTCCTAACTGCCAACTGAACCTACATATTAACCTTAAGAGAATCCTGAATTAGGTTTCCCAACTGCCTTTCCCCATTGAGAAAGTAGTGCCTCAATTCTGTTTGCCAAAGTGAACAGCCTAATGCTTTCCCACATTGTATTCCATCTGCCACTTTGTCCACTCTCCTAGTCTGTCAAAGTCTTTCTGCAGTTTTACTGCTTTCTCAATATTATCTATCCCTTTGCCTAGCTTTGTCACCTGCAGAATTAGCAACAGTTCCTTTGTTCAAGTCATTAATATATAATGTGAATAGTTGTGGTTACAACACAGGCTCCTGCAGAATCCACAAGTCGTTGTCAGCCATCCTGAAAAAATACCCCTTTTATCCCTACTCTTTGCCTTCTGCTGGTCAGCCAGTCTTCTTCATGTTAGTACCTTGCCCTTAACACAGTTGGCTCTTTTCTTATTTAGCAGTCTCCTACGTGGCACCTTGTCAAAGGACTTTTGGAAATCCAAATAGATCATGTCCATTGGCTCTCCTTTGTCTAGCATCTAGGTACACATAATGATCAGATCCACATAGACTGCAGTGATTCTAGAAAGTGGCAATTTAAGAGGCAATTAATGCTGGTCAACAAAATAATACATTTTGAAAAATCTAGGCATATATTCATTGAGAGTCACCAACCCTGTAGAACATAGAATGAATGCAGAATGTTACTAACAGCTTTATCAGAAGGTTGCAGTGTGTGCGATCTATATTGTGGCATTGAAATACACTTCAATTTATTTTCAAGATTTCCTCTTAAAGCACGCATGCTAGTTAAATAACAGTGACAGTGCTGTCAGAGTAACCTTTTAAAAGGGGGTTTCCTTCATAAGGTTGGCAGCAAGTAATAACAACCACACTGAAAGCCTTTAAATGAAATGTTCATTCTTTTGACTCTCCCCATCCAGTCTGTCTTGTGCAGTTATCCGTGGAGGCTGAATCTTCCTGCAGTGTAAATGGGGTCACTGTTGCAAGGCAATGATGTCATTGTTGAAGTGTGAACATTACAGGGCAGGTAAATAATGAGTTTTGTACCTGATTTATATTGAGAAATGTATATGTTTAAACAGTGAAACTGCCTTTTGTATTATTTTTGTAAGTATAAGGAAGTGAGAACGTTTACAGTCTGAAGTAAGCAATTACTCTTGTAGCATGTTTTGTAACAATCTGTGTCATGTCATATGGGGGTCATGTCAACAAAGGTTATTCTTATACATGAGTGCTCAAAGAGTTGGTTACTATTACTGCAATTAGTTTTAATTGCAGTAATTATGTGAATTAGGTGGCTCATGATATCCAGCTGTGACAAACATTGTTACTGTGGTAAATAACACATTGCAAGGCTTTTTCTCAGCTGACTAAAAATATTGTTTTGTTTTCATGTGCATAAATGTGATGTCCGATTTTAATACATTTTGAATTTTTAAATGAATGTACATGGATTCTGCATATTCTGGGATTTGGGTCAGCAGGATAGTTGAAAAAGTGACAACCCAGTTATTTTCTTGTGTATGTGTAAATACAGGTCCAAATAAAGTACAAACTCCTGTCTTCTATGAATGCTGTAATCTTGCTTTTATTTGCCAGAACTATATCCTTTTTTGAGAATTTAGTTACAGATTTGTGCTGTACACTTCAGGCATTTATGTCGACTGTCATTAATTTGGCAATGAGATTTCTTTTACTATGTTTAGTATAAATGCAATTCTCTGCAGTAATTCAGAGATTTGACAGTAGATGATAAAGAGAATGAAAGCAACCATTAAGGGGTGGGCCAAATGTAGACGCACAACTTTTTTAAGAGCTGGGAGAAAGCTACGAAGATTGAAGTGTTTAGAGTGTAGAAAATACTGGCTGCCAGTGGTTCAACAGATTCTAAAATAGTAGTTGAGTGAATCATAATTTGGAAAGTCAAGGTAGGAAGGTTGATGAAAGTCATGAAGAAGTTGAACTACAATTGAGAGAATTATCAATTTGGATTTTTGATCCAATGAAGGGCAGGAAATTGAACTTCAGTTTGAGTTGCATGCTGAGGTTCTGCATGAAGTATTGGGTCTGGGGGCAGTTGCATATAGATAAGTTATGTTGCAGCTTGTGGGAATCAAAGATGATGGTTTGCTAGTTGAAACTTTATTGCTGGAACAGCACAGCAGGTCAGGCAGCATCCAGGGAACAGGAGATTCGACGTTTCGGGCACAGGCCCTTCTTCAGGAATGGTTTGCTAGCCTCAAGTGAGAATGTGTATAAGGTGTGAGCAGGCAGGGAAAGAGTTAAGTTTAGGGCTACGTGGCAAAGGCTTAGCTAGCATGACTTTGACCAGATAATGACCTGCAGTAAACAATGAGGTACTGGAGGCAAGGATAGCGGGTTTAACAAGGTGAAGAACATCTATTGTGTAATGCCAAATGGCTTAATCTTTACTGTTGATGCTTGCTGATTGTACCAGTCACCCAATAGGTACTGATGTTGCCTTATTTGGATAGTGACTATATAATTCCTTAAGAATCTGCTGCTTCTGCAGAGAAGACAGAGAACTCGTGTGCTTGTGTACATGGGCGATCACTCTCTCTCCAGGGCTCGGAATAAAGATGAAGAAGGTCAAGCCATACTGTGTCTCTGAGAGTTTGCTTCGACTGATACGGAAATGGGATGGTAATATTGTCAAGTCAGGCAGGAGTCCAAACGAATAGTTGCCATCAGACGGTTTCAGTGATAGCCCAGAACACCATTATCTCGAGACGGACGGCTCACTAGGTAAGATTTTAAATCTCGGAACCTCTCGATATTTCTGTGTCTCTGAAATGGTCCCCTCGTTCAATCGCTTTATATTCTACGGACTTCTTGAACCATAATTAGTTTAGTCGAGAGATGCAGTTTCATAAACGTACTGACAAGCAGGGGTTTGAGTCCCTTGGGTTTTAATTGGGGTTTTAGTCCCCGGACATATAGAGTAAGAAAAGGGGTTCAAGTCCCTGTGAGAAGTAAAATGAGAAAGAGGTTCGAGTCCCTTGGACTTAATTGGGATTCAAGTTTCCGAGGTAAAAGAGGGTTAAAGTCCCATATGTAAAGGAGTTTGGAGTACTACAGACATGAGGTTTGAGGCTCAGAAGCATTAAACCAAAAGTTAGAAATGATGAACTTCAAAGAAAAACATTTAAACAATATTTGGTGATACTTAAAGTTTGTTCCCCACACCTCCCCTTAGAAGTACTTTGAGGACAACATGCGTCACTGGGAAATGGAGGAGAAAGTGGAGATGGTCTGCTCAGATCCCGATAGTGAAGAGCATTGACTACCGAGGAAGCTTTGTCCGATGTTTTGTGGTGGGAGTGTCAGTTTATGGGCTGTGGACTCGACTCTGCGCGCGCTTCTTCTGGGGGAAGGGGGGAGTGGCTTGGACTGCGGCGCTGTATGGTCCACTGAGGCTTTTCTCCTCTTATAAGTGTAATTTCATCGAGAGGATGCAAAAACAAAAGAGAAACACAGAAATTAAGGTTGTACTAATACTTGGGTCGAAAAAGGAAGTTTCAATGTAAATTGTGCCATGCTGAGAGTTTTTGCTATTTAAATATTTTGGTTTGCTAAAACAATGGTTCAGAAAATGCTTTTAAGTGACTTTTGCCTTGTTTGAATCAAGATCTCAATTCCCTGTGTTTTGTGGGCTATGCAATAGGGCATACTTTGTTTTTACATCAACATTATACAACATTAGGTCCTTTTTAAAAAAATATCAAACATTTGACTTTAAAACAAATTGCATGCCTTGAGCTGCTGATTTGTTTGAAATTCTACAATGTCTGTTTTTAAAAAAGCCATTGTCAGTGGTCATGCTTTAGCCAAATGAGAGTATTGTATTAAAATATCTTTGCTTTTTTGAAATGCAGTGTTCACATACAGAAGAGTGCATTTTAATTTTGATGTGTTACAATTTTAGAGAATATTAGAGCTTGAGGCCAAGTGGTTTAAGTTCTGTCAATTACTGTTAAGACCTCATTGGCCCGCTTCATATTGCAAATTAAGAGAATATTGATCTCTAGCAAAGTTGTACAGTTACTGGTCTGTAACCAGTATGATTCCAACTGTCTTATTTGGAAAGTTTCATTTGAAGAACATATTTTAATATATGCTGCATTTTTTTCACACAAATAAGATTTAAATGCGAACTGAAACTGCCTCTTCAATGGCTAAAGCTCAGGAAACATTTTGCTGTTTTTTTTTTGCTGTTCCAGATTTTTGAAATATTTTTCCTGACAGCTTTCACATTAGCCAAGTTTTAATTTGTCAAAGGAAAATCATTTTTGAATAACCTGAATGGGGTCCCCCGAGGGTTTGATTTTAGGGCCACTAATTGTTATTTGTAAATGACTGAATTGTTTAGGCTGTACAATTTAGAAGTTTATGTATTGTATAAAACTTGATAATGACATAAATAGTGAACAGAGTAACAGACTTCGAGAAGATTGAGAATGTTGAAAAAGGCAGACACAATTTAGTGTCGTTAAATGTGTGACTGTCTTCATACTTTGGCAAGGAAAGAATGAGAGAGGAAATCACAAATACTTTCAGCAGCTAACATCATCGCTGGAGTTTCTCCATTCATAGGTAAAGCACACCTTCGGACCACCTGCCCCTCCACATCGTGATCCAACTAATTCAATCAGCTTCCCAGTCATGAATGTAAAAAGTGAAAAAGCTAACAACAGTGAGGAGGAGGTCTGTACGCTTTTTTGTCAGTGGCCTTCCTATGGACATTAAATCACGTGAACTTTACTTTTTCTTTCTTTTAAGAGATATGAAGGTACACCTTCAAGCTAACATCAAAATACCCAGTTTGGAGATGCCGGTGTTGGACTGGGGTGTACAAAGTTAAAAATCACACAACCACATATCATAAAGGAGGATCAGACGGGGTTTATTAAGGGCCGTAGATCATCCAATAATGTTAGAAGGGCTCTGAATATGATTCAAGCCTGTCATCAGGGAAAGATACCAGGAGTAGTAGTTTCATTAGACGCGGAAAAGGCATTTGATAGGGTTGAATGGTCATATTTGTTTTACACATTGGAAAGGTTTGGCGTTGGAAAGGTGTTTGCCAAATGGGTCTCAACATTGTATAGTGATCCCAAAGCAGTTGTGGTTGCCAATGGATTAGGTTCGGATAGCTTCAGTGTGGGTAGGGGCTGCCATCAGGGATGTCCTCTCTCGCCATTGTTATTTACGCTAATAATTAAACCACGAACAGAATCTATATGGGCTGATCCTAATATTACGGCCCCAAGGATTGGTACAGGTAAACATAAAATTACCCTGTATGCAGATGATGTTCTTCTATTCCTCAGTAATCCTCTGATGTCCGTACCTCGCTTTACACTTCTTTCATGTGCAAATCACAAAATCTTTTTTTTTTAAAGTTGCATTCTCGGGTTAGCTGTTAACAATGGTCCAAGTTAACAGACCCGAGGATTAAAAAAAGGTTTTGTGATTTACACATGAAAGAAGTGAAACGATCACTGTATTCTAACAGATGAAAGGCTTAACAGACAATCAATTTTTCAATGTATAATTTCAGTTACATCACACTGTAAATTTTTGCTATAAATTCTGTGTTACGATCGAGCCCTCCACTATCACCTGATGAAGGAGCGTCGCTCCGAAAGCTAGTGTGCTTCCAATTAAACCTATTGGACTCTAACCTGGTGCAGTGTGATTTTTTAACATCAAAATACCCAGTTGGCTTTGTTACATTTGACTGCAGAGCAGGAGCAGCAAAGAATGCTGCTTTCACCTACTCTGTTGCTGCAGCTGTAGGTACTGCACTTCATGCTCAGATGCGCTGATATCCTCCATCTGAAGCATCTCTGCAAGAATGGAAGTCTCCTCAGCCTCGTTGAATATTTAACTGCCCTTATCCAAGAACTCAGATTTCTCTGTGGAGTGGTGTGCAAGGACAGACTGGATTTTGTTTTCCGGTTGGAAGGAGATTTTGGATAGTTAGCTGGTTTCCACTCCGTTTGAAGGGGGTGGAGTGATCACTAAGGACAGTGGATTGAAGAACTTTACTCTTGAGCATTTCTTTTCTATGTGGAGAGGATCCTATCTACTGCATAGACTAGTAACTTTTGTTGTAATAATTGTACGCTATGTGTCAATAACTTGCATAATTACTGGCTGTCAGAATCTTATGAAAGCTGATTTTACCATCTCGATGGTTAACATTGAATGATAAAAGGAGGGAATGAGAATGTGTATAAGGTATGAGCAGGTAGGGAAAGAGTTAAGTTTGGGGTTGCGTGACAAAAGCTCAGCTAGCATGACTTTGACCAGATAAGAACTTGCCGTAAACAGTGAGGTCTTGGGGGCAAGGGTAGTGTTTAACAAGGTGAAGAACATCTATTGTGTAATGCCAAATGGCTTAATCTTTACTGTTGATGCTTGCTGATTGTAACAGTCACCCTGTTAGGTGTTTCCTTATTTGGATGCTGCTCCCTGTAAGTGACTATATAATTCCTTAAGAATCTGCTGTTTCTGCAGATAACACAGAGAACTCATGTCATTGTGTACATATACGATCACTCTCTCCAGGGTTCGGAATAAAGACGAAGAAGTTCGAACCATACTGTGTCTCTTGAGTTCGCTTCGACTGATACGGAAACTGGATGACTCAAGGAAAGTTTTTAGTTCTTTGGAAGATCTAGGTGGAATGTCAATGATGTTATATCTGGCGCTTTTTCTGTAGTTCTTGAACAATAAAATTTGTTTTCTGAAATAGGACATGGAACAGTCATTTTAAGAAAAAAAACTTTAATATGCAACTTATTTCTGCAATAAAAGCAAAATATCATAGATGCTGTAAAATTAAAATCAAGACAGAAAATGGTGGTCATGTTCAGGTTTGGAGTATCTGTGGGGAGAGAAACAAGTTACCACTTTGTCTTTGTAAACTTTCATCAAAGAGCCATAGAGATGTACAGCACGGAAACAGACCCTTCGGTTCAACCCGTCCATGCTGACCTGGATCCCAACCCAATCTAGTCCCACCTACCAGCACCTGGTCCATTTCCCTCCAAACCCTTCCTATTCATATACCCATCCAAATGCCTCTTAAATTTTGCAATTGTGCTAGCCTCCACCACTTCCTGTGGCAGCTCGTTCCATACACGTACCACCCTCTGTGTGAAAAAATTGCCCCTTGGGTCTCTTTTATATCTTTCCCCTTTCACCCTAAACCTATGCCATCTAGTTCTGGATTCCCCGACTCCAGGGAAATGACTTTGCCTATTTACACTATCCATGCCCCTCATAATTTTGTAAACCTCTATAAGGTCACCCCTCAGCCTCCGACGCTCCAGGGAAAACAGCCCCAGCCTGTTCAGCTTCTCCGTACAGCTCAAATTCTCTAACCCTGGCACATCCTTATAAATCTCTTCTGAACCGTTTCAAGTTTCACAACATCTTTCCGATAGGAAGGAGACCAGAATTGCACGCAATATTGCAATAGTGGCAAACGCAATGTCCTGTACAGCTGCAACATGACCTCCCAACTCCTGTGCTCAATACTCTTGACCAATAAAGGAAAGCATACCAAACACCTTCTTCACTATTCTATCTACCTGCGACTCCACTGTCAAGGAGCTATGAACTTGCATTCCAAGGCCTCTTTGTTCAGGAACACTCCCTAGGACCTTACCATTAAGTGTATAAGTCCTCCTAAGATTTGCTTTCCCAAAATGCAGCGCCTCACGTTTATCTGAATTAAACTCCATCTGCCACTTCTCAGTCCATTGGCCCATGTCACGATCCTGTTGTAATCTGAGGTAACCCTCTTCGCTGTCCACGACACCTCCAATTTTGGTGTCAGCTGCAGACTTACTAACTGTACCTCTTATGGTCGCATCCAAATCATTGTAAATGACAAAAAGTAGAGGACCCAGCACTGATCCCTGTGGCACTCCACTGGTCACAGGCCTCCAGTCTGAAAAACAACCCTCCGCCATCACCTTTGAGCCAGTGCTGTGTATTCTCCCTGTATTCCATGCTAATCGGTCTCCCATGGGAAACCTTGTCGAATGCCTTACTGAAGTCCATATAGATCACATCTACCATTCTGCCCTCATCAATCCTCTTTGTTACTTCTTCAAAAAACTTAGTCAAGTTTGTGAGACATGATTTCCCACACACAAAGCTGGCTATCCCTAATCAGCCCTTGCCTTTCCAAATACATGTACATCCTGTCCCTCAGGATTCCCTCCAACAACTTGCCCACTACCGAGGTCAGGCTCACTGGTCTATAGCTCCCTGACTTACCACCCTTCTTAAATAGTGACACCACGTTTGCCAACCTTCAGTCTTCCGGCACATCACCTGTGAATATTGATGATACAAATATTTCAGCAAGGGCCCCAGCAATCACTTCTCTAGCTTCCCAGACGTGAAGTATAAGTTGTTTCTCTCACCAAAGGTGTTGCCAGATTTGGCATTTGGCAAATTTTTGAAAATTACCACTTATTTGTGTTCCCTGTTCCTGGGATTATCTGTTCTTTTCCATTCCTACATAGACTGCAATTCATGTGGAATTAAGTTTGTAGTTGTAACTTCTGTTTCATGAGATTGAGACAAAGGAAGACATCTTTTGAGATTTTTCAGATAAAACCGATCCTCTGTAATGACCAACATGTGGATCATATCACGGGCCAGTCCAGTCCAAGCTAATGCAGTCTAAGTGATGCTAACAGTGTTATGGCTTTTCGAAAAGCTATGGTGCATATTATGGGCAAGTGCGTTTGCCAATTACTGATCTACAACTCCTTGATGAAGGAGCAGCGCTCCGAAAGCTAGTGCTTTCTGTTGGACTATAACCTGATGTTATGTGAATTTTAACTTTGTCCTACCCAGTCCAACACTGGCACCTCTGAGACACGATCCCTCTCAATTTGAGTTCAGAACACCCACCTTAAATTCTTTCACTTCTGGCAATTAATTAAATTATTGGTTTGAGTGCAAGCCTTATTTTTCTACATAATGTTGTCTATGTTGTGCTATAAAAATAGTTTTTATTCAAAATAAGAGATTATTTCTCTGTATATTTTACGTAGTTTTAAATGACATTTTGGCAAACGGCAAAGCCATCAGATAATGATGTATCCTGTAAATTTACCATTTAAAAATAACACAGTGCTCCATACTGTCTAATTGTTTCTGATGTATTTTCTCCCCTTTCTTTGATACAAATTTTCTTTAAAAATTAAGATTTTATCTCTGGTGAAATGCTGTATCAAGCAGTACAACGTTAAAAGCAACCATGTGAAACAGATCTTTTGGGTAAAGATAAATAATCCTATGGATAATATCAGTTTGTCACGTTCTTTGCTTTAGTTGGTCTCAATATTTACTCTGACCGTTCAAGAAATGTGTTGGTAAATTGGAGTTAAGATACTGATCTGATGTTCTTAGCTGCTCAGGTCAGAATCTTTGTTTCTGTTTTACATCTCCAGCTTCGGTTTATGAGTTCTTTTAAAATAGATCCTGATTTGGTTACATTAGGTTAATTTGCTATTAACAATCTGACCAAAGCTGTGAAAAATACCGACAATTCATACGTTCATACTGATTTGATTTTCAAACACTATAATAGTATATTATTAATTTTTACACTTTGGACAATCTTAAAGCTTAATTTTTTTGTTTCTACTTGTGAACTGTTTCCTTAAAAATGAGCAGATACTGCAATTTCAAATTGTTGATTGATATGCCAATGGATATTTTATTATACTGTATGATAAAATGAAAACTGGCTTTAATATTTGATGTTTTATGTTTGTTAAAATTATATGAATACAACGAAAATTTAATTTGATGTCTTTACTGAGCTTAACACATTACATTAATTGTGGATGATACTTAGGGAAAAAAAACTACCAAAAAAAGATAGAAACTTACTCAGCCTTTTGAGAAATTGTCACCATGCTAAACTCTTTGTTATGGTTCCAAAACTGACGGTTTTCAGAAAGCTAACTGTACAGACTAATGACTATTACTTAGCAGTTGAATTTCAAATGCCCTGCACTCCAGCATTCCTGGACTAAATCTTGCTCATGTATTAGCATCCCAAGAGATTGTATGAAATCTTGCTTATTTTATAGCATTGTTATATTGTAAAGCTGATGAAATATCAAGGACCTGTGAAATTGATGTAGATGCTTTGGATGCAACTATCTATTTTGTGATTTATAGATTGCACAATTCTTAATAGAAAAACAATTTCACTTTTTGTATGTCATTGTTCTCTTGGAATTTTTGACTTTTTTTGTTTTGTATTATCAAGAACCTTGGCTATTGTCAAAGTTGCTAAATATTAATCAATAAATTGGATTACAGCCAACGTTCTTTTGCTCTTTTGCCAATCTGTTGAAGTGTGATGTTCTTTGTTGCCTCAAATTGCACCACCTATTTCCATCAAACATGATACACTTCTGATTCCAGTTGGTTCTTCTATAATGCAATGCTTGCATTCTTGTGCAATCCTGCGTTATAGAAAAATCATACTTTAGAAACAGCGCTGAAAGTGTTAGCACTATAATTACATTTCAACCAAACACACATTTTAAAAGTTTGTGCTGTAGAAACAGTGTCCCCAATTCGTCAATTGTGTTACAGCAAATTTGCGTTGATGAAATGCGCATTATAACAGTATGTAAACTTAGTGTTATGGGGTCAAAGTGCTTTTTCTAAAAATTACCCAGGTTTCAAATAATAGGACTCATGAATGCAACAGTAGAGCTTTTGCTGCTTCATTGCTGGGTGTGAATGTGTCTTTTAAAAAAAAAAACTTGCATCTTATTTAGATCTGACCAACATTTCTAATCTTGAAACCCAAGATTTGAATGGAGCTGTTTTTGTAAGGTGTGTTCAGGAGGGTTTCCTAACTCAGTGCATTGACAGGCCAATGAGAAGAGAGGCCATTCTAGACTTGGTGCTTGGAAAGAGCCGGGGCAGGTATCAGATCTTGTGGTGGGAGGGCATTTTGGTGATAATGACCACAACTGCCTCACATTCTACATAGCTATGGAGAAGGATAGGATTAGGCAAAATGGGAGGATATTTAATTGGGGAAGAGGAAACTATGATGCGATTAGACATGAGTTAGGAAGCATGGATTGGGAGCAATTGTTCCATGGTAAAGGCACTATAGACATGTGGAGACTGTTTAAGAAACAGTTGTTGCAAGTGATGAATAAATATGTCCCTCTGAGACAGGCAAGAAGTGGTAAGATAAAGGAACCTTGGATGACGAGAGCGGTGGAGCTTCTCGTCAAAAGGAAGAAGGTAGCTTACATAAGGTGGAGGAAGCTAGGGTCAAGCTCATCTCTACAGGATTACAGGCAGGCGAGGAACGAGCTTAAAAATGGTCTGAGTAGAGCCAGGAGGGGGCACGAGAAAGGCTTGGCAGAATGGATTAGGGAGAACAGAAAGGCATTTTACACTTATGAGGAATAAGAGAATGGTCAAAGAAAGAGTAGGGCCGATCAGGGATAGCATAGGGAATTTGTGTGTGGAGTCTGAGGAGGTAGGGGAAGCCCTAAATGAGTTTTTTGCTTCTGTCTTTATGAAAGAAACAAACTTTGTAGTGAATGAAACCTTTGAAGAGCAGGTGTGCATGCTGAAATGGATAGAAATAGAGGAAGCTGATGTGCTGAAAATTTTGTCAAACATTAAGATTGACAAGTCACCAGGCCCGGACCAGATTTGTCCTCGGCTGCTTTGGGAAACGAGAAATGCAATTGCTTCGCCACTTGTGAAGATCGTTTCATCCCCGCTCTCCACTGGAGTCGTACCTGAGGACTGGAGAGAGGCAAATGTAATTCCTCTCTTCAAGAAAGGAAATAGGGAAATCCCCGGCAAATACAGACCAGTAAGTCTCACATCTGTAGTCTGCAAGGTGTTAGAAAGGATTCTGAGAGAAAGGATTTATGACCATCTGGAAGAGCATCTTGATTAAATGCAGTCAACATGGCTTTGTGAGGGGCAGGTCATGCCTCACAAACCTTATCGAGTTCTTTGAGGATGTGACTAGAAACGTTGATGAGGGTCGAGCTGTGGATATGGTGTATATGGACTTTAGCAAGGCATTTGATAAGGTTCCCCATGGTAGGCTCATTCAGAAGGTCAGGAGGAATGGGATTCAGGGCAACAGAGTTGTCTGGATACAGAATTGGCTGGCCAACAGAAGACAGCGAGTGGTAGTAGAAGGAAAATATTCTGCCTGGAAGTCTGTGGTGAGTGGTGTTCCACAGGGCTCTGTCCTTGGGCCTCTATTGTTTGTAATTTTTGTTAATGACTTGGGCGAGGGGATTGAAGGGCAGTTGTAGGCTGCAGCGGGACATTGACAGGATGTAGAGATGGGCTGAGAGGTGGCAGATGGAGTTCAACCTTGATAAATGCAAGGTGATGCATTTTGGAAGGTCGAATTTGAAAGCTGAGTACAGGATTAAGGATAGGATTCTTGGCAGTGTGGAGGAACAGAGGGATCTTGGTGTGCAGGTACATAGATCCCTTAAAATGGCCACCCAAGTGGACAGAGTTGTTAAGAAAGCATATAGTGTTTTGGCTTTCGTTAACAGGGGGATTGAGTTTAAGAGCCGTGAGATCTTGTTGCAGCTCTATAAAACTTTGGTTAGACTGCACTTGGAATACTGTGTCCAGTTCTGGTCACCCTATTATAGGAAAAATGTGGTGCTTTGGAGAGGGTTCAGAGGAGGTTTACCAGGATGCTGCCTGGACTGGAGGGCTTATCTTATAAGGAGTGGTTGACTGAGCTCGGACTTTTTTCATTGGAGAAAAGGAGGAGGAGAGGGGACCTAATTGAGGTATACAAGATAATGAGAGGCATAGATAGAGTCGATAGCCAGAGACTATTTCCCAGGGCAGAAATGACTAACACGAGGGGTCATAGTTTTAAGCTGGTTGGAGGAAAGTATAGAGGGGATATCAGAGGTGGGTTCTTTACACAGATAGTTGTGAGAGCATGAAATGCGTTGCCAGCAGCAGTTGTGGAGGCAGGGTCATTGGGGACATTTAAGAGACTCCTGGACATGCATATGGTCACAGAAATTTGAGGGTGCAGACATGAGGATCAGTGGTCGGCACAACATCGTGGGCTGAAGGGACTGTTCTGTGCTGTACTGTTCTATGTTCTATGTTCTAAAACACTGCATACTTTGAAATGCAGTTACTTTTGTTCTACAAGGAATGTTACAGTCTGTGTTACCGTGCTTATGCAAAAATAGCAGAGCATTAGCGATCTGGTAAGCTGCTTTTGGGATAAATAAGTACTGAACAGAATACTGGGAGAACTTTCCAGTTCCCCATGACATGGGATCTTTTGCATCCAGCGAGAGGTCAAGCGAAACTTCAGTTTAATGTCTCAGACATGGCAGTTTGTTTAAATTTGTATATTAAAATTCATGCTATTTGTGCAATTTGTCTCTTTATTATACTTTTCTGTTCATGTTTCAATGAATTCAGTTGCATGTATTTATAAGTAATGCTTATAAAGCATTGTTAAAGTAGAATGCAGGTCAAATAGTTCCCTTGTTTAGGTAGTCTAGAATGAGAAGGCATGATTTAAAAATAAGGATGGCTTTCGGAGCAGGATGGCAATTTTCTTTGTTCAGATTGTCGTGAATCTTTGAATTCTCTACCCAAGAGGCCTGAAAAGTTCACTGAGTGTATTTAAAGTAGAGGCTGATGAATTTTTCATCAGTGGTATGAACGGTTATTGGGGTAGTTTTAGTAAGCATGCAGTCCTGCCACAAAATTTAAATAAACTGTCTGAAATTATTCCTCATTTCTTCTCATACATAGCAAAAATTGCCCTAATTGGAAATTTCTCATGTCCAAAATAAATAGTTAAACTAAAATATGGATATTGCTGTTCAATTTATTCACTGCATTTGCTTTTTAATGCATTAACTGAAGTTTTATTTAAATATCTTAGTAGTGTTGGTCAGCATGGCCCCTGACTCCAATCTCCAGCATGTGCAGTCCTCATTTTCTCCTCGTTGTTATAATCTTATTGCGAAACCTCTTCCAAGGATGTTCACCTTGAAGACATTCTCCTCCTCCCTCCACAAGGATCTGTAAGTCTCTATCTGTCAGCCCATTTGCTCGTTTCCACCCCCCCTTTCTCTCCCCCCCCCAACTCCACCCTCCCCAACCCACATTCCTGATAAAGGGCTTATGCCTGAAATGTCGACTCTCCTCTCCTCGGATGCTGCCTGACCTGCTGTGCATTTCCAGCGCCACACCTTTTGCCTCTGACTCCCTGCCTCTTGGCCTAAAGGGTGTCCCCCTGGTGGCCTGTGGTGGTCTTTTGGCCTGACGTGGCATCAGTAGAGAATTCCAATCTCAGGGTATCTAATGCAATCTCCCAGTCTCGAGGTGAAGCCCAGCAAAATCCAAAGTCAAGGTCCGATGTGGATGGATTTGAAGACTGTTGTTCTGAACTTTTCATTCCTCTTTTTTTCCAACTTGTTCCTATGATCTGTAATGCTGGACTTTTTAATTTCATTATTGTTCATTTCTTTTTAGTAAGGACTTAAACTGAATAACTCTATACCTAGCTATCTTGTACTTCAGATGACACTGCAAATGGAGACTTGTAAAGTTTTCACTCTACTCGTTTGAGTACACGCGACATTAAAGCCAAGTCATTGAAGTGTTCAATCAGCTAGGATGGTAATAAATTGTGCAGCAGTCTTGACGTCTTGTTCCTATGTTCCTGATTTGACAAACTTGCACTCTACAGTCCAACCCCCGTTTCAACAACCTGTCTGAAATTATGGCTGAATTCCTTTTGTATTAGGCATATATGGCCCCTATTGATTTGAAATTTCCCATGTCCAAAATAAACAGTTAAACTAAAAAATGTATATTGCAATTCCCTGTTCAGTTTATTCACTGAATCTATCATTCGAGGCATTAATTATAGTTTTATCTGAAGGCTTGGTTTCTTTCAAAAATCTGTACTTGGCTTTGATATTATTAATTTAGAATAAGGTATTTAAATTGAATTTGGATTGTTTAACATTCTTATTTTCCAGGATGCTCTAGTACAATTCAATTAACTGCATACAGTGGTTATTTCTTTTCAGTTTGGCATCACTTCCTACTCAGTAACTTTCCTTTGAATAATATTGACAGCAGAAGGATGATTTGACAAATAAAATTAATTCCAATAACTATGTTTTGCACTTAATTTATCAGCAGTGTGATATGCTTGTTTAGTAACTATAATTGACCGACTATCATGTGCTTTGGGATGTCCTTGTGTCCTGCAAAGTGGGGTGTATTTTTGTTGTCACTGGACACGTAATTGAGAGACTCCGACTAATGTTCTGGGGATATATGTTAGAATCCCATCACAGCAGATAATCAAACTTAAATTCAGTTAATACATCACATCCAATGGTGACCAGGAAGTGATTCATGTTTTCAAAGAAGAGAAACATCTGATTCATGTCCTTTAAAGAAGGAAATCTGGCCAACATGTGATTCCAGATCTACAATAATGTAATTGATGCGTAAATGCTCTCAAATAGTTAGCAAGCTATGTATTTAACTGCTACAATGCCTGATGAAAGGAATTAAACCAGGTGAATCACCCAGCATTTACAAAGGCACTGTACATGACAACAGCACAGATATCCTGCAAAGCCATCCTTTCCTAACATTTGGGACCTTATGACAAAATTGGGGAACAATTCAGAGAATATTCCTGATGAAGGGCTTTTGCCTGAGGCGTCGCTTTTCCTGCTGTGCAGCCTGACCTGCTGTGCTTTTCCAGCGCTACTCTAATCTAGACTCTGGTTTCCAGCATCTGCAGTCCTTGTTTTTACCTATTTGATGGATTAGTCAAGCAACAGACTAAGATATTTCTCTCATTTATGATTACATGAGCATGACTCTGTCCCAGATACTGTCACCATCTCTGGCTATGTTCTGTCTGGCTGATGGATATGAGAATGTATATAGGGTGTACGTAGGCAGGGAAAGAGTTAAGGTCTGAGTTTTGTGAAACAAGAGGTTTAGCTGAGCATGACTCAGATCAGATAAGAACTTACAGTTAACACTGGGGTGCTTGAGGCAAGGGTAATGGGTTAATAATGGGAAAAGCAGTCATTATGTAGAGCCATTTAACAATATTGGAAGCCAGTGGGTTTTGAGAAGATTTGTAGCTCAGGTTGAGATTCTGGATGTAGGTTTGTTCACTGAGCTGGAGGATTCATTTTCAGATGTTACATTACCATCCTAGGTAACATCGTCAGTGAGCCTCTGAATGAGGCACTGGTGATGTAGCTTGCTTTCTATTTATATGTTTGAGTTTCCTAGGGTCGATGACATCATTTCCAGTTCTTTTTCTCGGAGTGGTAAATGGGATCCAAATCAATGTGTTTGTTGATAGAGTTCTGGTTGGAATGCCATGCTTCTCGGAATTCTCGCATGTGTCTTTGTTTGACTTGTCCTAGGATGGATGTGTTGTCCCAGTCGAAGTGGTGTCCTTCCCCATCTGTATGAAAAGATACTAGTGAGAGTGGATCATGTCTTTTTGTGGCTAATTGATGTTCATGGTAACCTGGTGGCTAGTTTTCTGCCTGTTTGTCCAATGCAGTGTATGTTACAGTTCTTGCAAGGTATTTTGTAAATTATATTAGTTTTTGCTTGTTGTCTGTATAGGGTCTTTCAAGTTCATTAGCTGCTGTTTTCATGTTTTGGCAGGTTTGTGGGCTACCATGATGCCAAAGGGTCTGAGTAGTCTGGCAGTCATTTCCGAGATGTCTTTGATGTAGGGGAGAGTGGCTAGCGTTTCTGGGTGTGTTTTGTCTGCCTGTTTGAGTTTGTTGCTCAGAAATTGGTGGACTGTGTTCATTAGGTGCCCGTTCTTTTTGAATACACCGTATAGGTGTTTTTCAGCCTCCGGCTGAGTGACCAAACCTACATCCAGAATATTAGAAGCATTTGGTATGCAAGATCAGCTTGCAAGGGGTAAAGTATCCATTGTATGAATCCAGTTAATAAGGTTAAGAACATTCATTGTATAACAGTAAAGGGGCTTCGTCTCTGCTATTGACACTTGCTGGTTGAATGGGTGACCGTTACAATATGTATGTTGCCTTATCTGGATGCTCCTCCCTGTGAAATGACTATACAATTCATTAAGAATCTGCAATTTCAGAGGAGACCGGGAACGCATATCCCTGCGCCCATGGGCGATTATTCTCTCTTGCTCCAGGGCTCGGAATAAAGATTGAGGTAAAACTATACTGTGGCTCTTAGCATTTTGCTTCGACTGGGGGGGGAAATGGGGCGACAGACCCACTGGCCATGTGGTACAATGCTATGTAGTCAAGGTGGTGTTGCCATGGGGTTCCTCAATATTTGACTTCAGATCCCAAGGTATCAGGGAGACAGTGAGGGCTGTAGATGCTGGACCGTCAAAGTCTGGAGCTGGAAAAAGCATAGCAGGTCAAGCAGCTTCAGAAGAGCAGGGGAGTTGACATTTCAGGTCTGAACATTTGATGAAAGGTTCCAACCTGAAACGTCGACTCGTCACTCGATTTCCAAGGTATCAGGTCAAGCATGGACAAGGAAACAAGTTACTGATTATTGCAGACTGCCCTCTGTCTTGGCTGATGAATCAGTACTCCTCTGTATTGAATATCACTCTAAGCCACTCCCTATTCTGACTGTTATGAACTAGGCCAGACCACTCAAAACATTGTTAAGCAGGCAGCCCTTGACCTAACTTTGCAATTTGTTTCGGTAAGTGTACAATGAAAATTATCTGGAGTAAGATAGCTAGGTTGACTACTAGATTTTAAAACAGACAAAAAATATATTCACAAAATTACACAATGAAACACAAAGAACAGAATAAAGAACCCCTTCAGAACTCAACCTATCCAGTTAGACTTAATTATGCTGTTCTGAATAGACACAACAGCCCCTATGAAGAAACTCCCTTTAAAAACCAGTATACATGGAACACCTGCTTACAGATTGAATTGAAGGGCAGAAAAGACAGTGAGTTTCCACACAGCTGCCTGTTGAACTCCCAGTTTGTGACCAAATTAAAAACTGTTCAGCTCAGCTAGATAAAGAGCTGACCACTCCCCCTTTCATTATACAGGTCACTTATAAAATACGACCACTTTGGCCTGAAGTGTCATTTGTTTACGTAAGAATAAAAGGCCTTTCAAAATCCTTTTCATCTCTGTACCAAACCAGACTGATCAGAGTCCGACCTGGTTTATTGCCTCTCTGAAAAAAATAAAGGACACAGACTCTTTGAGCCAAGAAACAGCTTTTAGGGAAAAAAAAGGGACTTGGTTTTGTGACATGACTTAGAACTATTCTGCCCTTCCTTCACTATTGCTGGGTCAAAAACCTCAAACTGCCTCCTGATGAACAATGTTGTGGATGTACATACACTAAATTGATAGATATGGTTTAAGAAGGAACTTTACCACACTGAAGCTGGTCAATAAATGCTGGCCCAGCTGGTTAGAAAACTAACTTGCAAGGGCACAGTATGTACTTTGTGTGGTGAAACTCAATGCCCAATACCAAGGATGAAATGATAGCACCACTACTGAACAGGCTGCCTCAGTACGAAAGAATGTAGTGCTGGACGAGGCATACAGCTAGTGGTGGGTGTACCAAAGAGAAAGTTATATTTGACATTGCCCTCTTCAATCTAGCTTTAGCAAAGATATCTGTCCATTATTGTGAGAAGATGAAATCCTCCCTGTAAATTGAGGATACTTTGGTATTGTGTGGCACTACTGTCATGATGAATCGGATGGTTTGCAAACAGATCTAGCAACTTGAGATTGGGCACCTATGAAGTGCTCTTGGCTATCACCAATAGCAAAATGTATACAGCCTGTAACTTCATGGCTTAGTGTATCACTCACTCTGCTAATATCATTCAGGCTAAGGATCTATCCTAGTTTGATTAAGCCATGCCAGGAGCAGCACCAAGCACATCTAAAGATGAGATACCAGCTTGGTGAATTGACAACAGCTGACTGCTTGCATGCCAAACAGTGTGGGCAGCATGACAAGCCATTGTGAATGTTAGTGGACATTGAAGAACTCACTGAAGGAGGAGGCTGCACAAATGTCCTTATTCATTAGTGATTGGGGAGTCCAGTACATCAGTACATGAGGCATGGCTGAAGTATTTCCAAATACCTTCAGCTACAAGTGCTAATTGAATCACTAGTTTTGGCTTTTTCTTGAGGTTCCCTGGCATGCCAATTCAATTTGCTCCATGTGATATCAAGCAATGGCTGAAAGCACTGGATACTGCAAAGGCTCTGGGCCTTTACAACATTGCAAAACTAAATGTGTGCTTCTCAGCAACCTGTTCCAGTGCAGTTACAACCATGACATCTATGTGGCCAATTACCACCCTGCCAGTTTACTCTCAAGCATCAGTGAAATGATAGAAGGTATTATTTGATTAGAGTAATAGAAATGTACAGAATCCATGGAAGCAGACCGTTTGATCCATCTCGTCCATGCTGATCAAATATCCTAAATTAATCTAGTCCCGTTTCCAGCATTTGGCCTATATCACTCCTAAACCATTCCTATTCATATATCCATCCAGATGCCTTTTAAATGTTGTAATTGTACCAATTCCTCCACTTCCTCTGGCAGCTCATTCCACAAACCTTTCACCCTCCGTGTGAAAATGTTGCCCTTCAGGGCACTTTTAAATCTTTCCCCTTAAAGCTGTACCGTCTAGTTTTGGACTCCCCCACCCTGGGAAAAGACCTTGCCTATTTACTCTATCCATGTCCTTCATGATTTTATAAACCTCTATAAGGTTACCCATCAGCCTCCAATGCTCCAAGGAAAATAGCCATAGTTTATTCAGCCTGTAGTTCAAACCCTCTAACCCTGGCAACATCCTTGCAAATACTTTCTGAACCCTTTCAAGTGTCACAACATCCTTCTGATAGGAGAGAGACCAGAATTGCACATACTCTTCCAAAGCTGCACCATGACCTCCCAACTCCTATACTCAGTGCACTTTGGCAAGCATGCCAAACCCCACCTTCACAATTAACACCACTTTCCCAATCCTGTGCACCTGTTGTTGTGTCCCCGCCTGTCCTGTCTCTTCTCTTCCCCCCCCGTATGAAATATAGCCCCCAGAAAGCAGCCATCACCTATAGACATAGCCCAGTCTAACCTAGCACCTAAGCTGTGCACAAACAAATTGCTGAAGAAACTCAGCAGGAGTGGCAGCTTCCGCGGGAAGAAAGCAAAGCCAATGCTTTGTTATATCTCACTCAAATCCCTGCCCAGTCTAACCTAGCACCTAAGCTGTGCACAAACAGAAATTGCTGAAGAAACTCAGCAGGAGTGGCAGCTTCCGCGGGAAGAAAGCAAAGCCAATGCTTTGTTATATCTCACTCAAATCCCTCATATATGTTTTTCTCTTTGGGCTTTGTGTCCACGCATTGTTGTTATCAAGTGGCACTTACTGAACAATAACATGTCCACTGATACTCAGTTGCGTTCTGTCAGGTTTTCCAGTTCTTGAGCTCGTTGCAGTTTTGATAAAAATGTGAACAAATGAGAGGGAATGTGAACAAATGAGAGGGGAAGTGAGTCTAACTGTCTTTGACAGAAAACTAACATTTAATTGAATATGTTGTCAACAAGGCAAGGGTGGGGAGGCACTGTCAAGCTGTTGATCAATCATTTCCATCTCAGGACTTTTCTCCAGGAGTTCCTCAAGGTGTTGCCCTAGATCCAACCAACTTTAAAGGTTAGAAGTGGGGATCCTCTCTGAGGATTGCGCAGTGTTCAGCATCATTTGCAATTCCCCAGATACTGAAGCAGTTTGTCTATTTGCACCAAGTTCTGAGTGGAGAAGCTACAATGAAGTGGAATTTACGGGTAGAGCTTCCAAACACCTTGGGACAGAAAATTAGTGTGGGGATTGTTTATGAATATCCAAGCTGGAGGGGTCAGGTTGGGATTGCCATTAAATAAGAAATTACAAATACAAGCAATAAAAATTTCATTAGAGTGAGAGTGATGTAATTGGTTTTGATTCTAAATAAAGGAAACTACGATGGTGTGAGCTGGTTACAATAAATTGGGGACATTTCCGTAAAGGGATAAATGTAGATAAGGAAGGGTAAACATTTTGAAGAGTGCATGGAGGAATTATAACAATTGTTTATTCCTAGAAAAGGTGACCTGACCATGGCTAACAAGGGAAATTAGGGATAGTATTAGATCCAAGGAAGGGACAAAGAAATTTGTGCAAAAAGCAACAGATCTAAGGATTGGGAGCTGTTTAGATTTCTGCAAAGGAGGACAGGGGAATTGATTTAAGCGGCGAAAAAACATTGTGAAAACAAATGTCAGTCCTTTTCAGTGAAAAACAGGAGGCCTTATGATTGAAAACAAAGATGGCAGACCAGTTAAGTACATATTTTGGTTTTGCCTTTACAAAGGAGAGAGAGATCATGTCTCAAAAATGTTGGGGAACACTAGTGAGAGATAGGAACTGAAGGAAATCAGTATCAGTTGAGAAATGGTGTTAGGGAAATTGATGAGATTAAAGGCAATAAAACCTAAGGGCATGATTTAATTGAATTCCTGGAGTACCTAAGTGGTCCTCGAAGTAATGATTGCATGGGTGGTCATCGTTCAAGATTCTGTAGACTCTAGAACAGTTCCAATGGATTGCAGAGTAGCTACAGAGAAAACAGGGAATAATAGGCCAGTTAGCCTGACATCAGTAGTGGGGAGAAAGTGAGGTCTGCAGATGCTGGAGATCAAAGTTGAAACTTTATTGCTGGAACAGCACAGCAGGTCAGGCAGCATCCAGGGAACAGGAGATTCGACGTTTCGGGCACAGGCCCTTCTTCAGTAGTGGGGAAATTATTATAAAATATTTAGTAGACCACTTAGAAAACAGATACAGGATTGGACTGAGTCAGCATGGATTTACAAAATGGACACTGTGTTTGACAAATCTACTGGAATTCTTTGAGGATGTAATTAGTAGAGTTGCTCAGGGAGTCAATGAATATGACTTTCAGAAGGCTTTTGATAAGATTAAGCATATAAAATTGAAGCTCGTGGCACCGGGCGCTCGTGTATTGAGACAGATAGAAAGCTGTTGGGCAGATAGGAAACAGAGTTGGAACAAACTGTTTTTTTCTGAGTGGCAGGCAGTGATGAGTGAGTACCATAGGGATCATTGCTTGGACCACAGCTATTTGCAAAATGTATTTATTGTTGAGTAAGAGAACTGTATGCAATATCTTCAAGTTTGCAAATGATACAAAACTGGGATGAACAGTAAACTGTGACGAGGATGGAGGAATGCTTCAATGTGACTTGGACAAGCTGAATGAGTGGACAAACACATTACACGTGATGTATAATATGGGTATATAGGGTAAAATAGAAGACAGATGAATCTGAATTGCAATACATTGTATACTAGTTGCTGAAAGTAAACATGGAGGTACAGCAGATGGTGAAAAGGCACATGGTATGTTGGCTTTCAGAACATGAGGATTCGAGTGCAGGAACAGGTCTTGTTCTAATGGTTACAGGTCTTTGGTGAGACCATATCGGGAGTATTGTGTGCAGTTTTGGTCTCCTTTTGAGGAAGGATGTTCTGGTTATTATGGGAATACAACCAAGTTTCACCAGACTGACTCTTGGATAGCAGGTTTGACATAAAGAGAGACTAGATTGGATAGGATTATATTCACTTGTTCAGAGGAATAAAGAGCATCTCATTGAAACCTATAAAAATCTGATGGGACTAGACATGGTCAGCTTTGGAGGGATGATTGGGGAGTCCAGAACCAGGGATTACAATTTAAGGATTAGTGTCGGCTATTTAAAATTGAATGAGAATTTCTTTCACCCAGAGAGTAGTGAGATTGTGGAATTGTTTGCCATGGAAAACAGTTGAGGCCAAAACACACTGTTTCCAGAAAAGTTAGATATGTTCTTAAGGCTATTGTTCAAAGGGTATGGAGAGAAGATGGGAACAGGATACTGAGTTGGATAATCATCCATGATCATATTGAATGTCAGAATAGGCTCAAAGGGCTGAATAACCTACTACTGCTTTTATTTCCTGTGATAATGGGGACATTCACATTTGGATTGATAAATAAAATAACATTCATGTCTTTGAAGTACCAGGGAATGACTATTGCCAACAAGTGAAAATCTAACCATTGTACCTTGAGATTCAATGATATTGCCATTGCTGAATCTCCCATTAGCAGAATCCTGGGGACCTCCATTGACCAGAAACTGAACCAAGAGCAGGTCAGAAACTAGGGCTCCGACAGCAAGTAACTCTTCTCCTGTCTTTGAGGAACAGCTTAACAATCTTTTCAGCCCAAGTCAGGACTGTGATGAAATGTTCCCCACTTGCCTGAATGAGTGTAGCTCCAACACTAACATCATCTTAGATAAACAAACTGGCTTGATTGATACCACATCCACGTTCACTTCCTCCACTACTAATGCACAGAGGCAGCGGAGTGCACAAGGTCTACTAGATTCACTGCAGGTACTCACTAAAGCTCCTTAGTAGCTTCCAAATCCACCACCTCAAAAGATGGCACTAGATGCATGGGGCCATCACCAGCAGTAAGTTCCTCTTCAATCCACGCACCATCTTGACTTGAAACTGTATTTCCATTTCTTCACTGTTGCAAGGTATATTCTGAAACACTCTGACAGCACTCTGGATCTACTGATACCACAAAGACTGCAGCAGTTCTGAAAGCATGTTGCCACAATTTTCTTGGGGCTATTAAGGATGAGCAATAAAATCATCTGATGCCTTGTGAGCCTAGCCAGCTGCATCCTCATCTCATGATTGAATCAAATATGTATGAAAATTTAATAATAACAATGCTGGAAGAACTCCAGATCTGACAACCAAATGTTCCCTCTAAGCTATGTGAGTACACAGCCTCTCCAAGGGTTTGCACATAGCAGTCAGCATGCCAACATGGCTGACACCATTGACTTCCAGTTCCAGAAGCTGCTGTCATGAATGGAACATGGCAGACCCCACAGAAGATGAATTAGCAGGAATGCCATTGAAAACATCTGTGAAGAGAAAAACACCATTGACAGTTCAAGTCTAAAGAATCGTCTTGGAGCCACAGTGCCATTTCACCTCTTCTCCTCGTCCACTCTGGTTGCTTCTCACCCTGTGTTTTCATTGGGAAATGGGTATTTTGAAACATTGTTGAAGTGTTTCCTAAGCAAGATAAAATTAAGATGCCAGAGTGTGGCAGTGAACCAGCCAACTTGTGTTTCTCAAGATCAAAGTTCTGACCAGCGTGAGAATTATAAGGATCTCAGCAACCTGTGAAAAATAATCCAAGTTTTCCTGTGTCCATACCTATTTTCCCCTGTTTTTGTATGACCGTGTGTTTGTAAAGGGAAGTTTGTAAGGGGATTGGTGTTTTAATTTGTAGTGTTAATGTGCTGAAGGTTTGTAACTTTTTACCTGTGGCTAAAGTCTAATTACTTGTAATAATCAGTAATTCTTGTTAAGTACAGAAACCTGATCCATGTTTTCTATCAATCTTGATCTGAAAATCAGGTAAATTGAAGAATTTTGAGTACTTATAAATTATTTTAAGATATTTTAACTTTTGTGGTGACTCTGGAATAGTGCGCTATCCCAGTGGGTCATGACATGAGTATTTTTTCACTGTACTTGCTGCTTATTTTAATATGCAATGTGAGAATTATCAGTCTGCTCAGACTTGGATATAACTGTTCATGATACATAAATTTGTTAGTCGATCCCAAATGACTAGATTTAGATTTTGGTTTCATTGTCATGTGTACTCAGTTACGGGTTAAAAGAGTACATAATATCATCACACGTGGCACAACCTTAGGTACAAAGTACTTAGTTACAAAATCTTAGTTAGAAAAATAAGTTTTTAAAAAAGTTCAACACTACAGTTGTATTAGCATAAAAGTTGAAGTGTCAACATTACAGTCCTTTCCTGAGCCATGGATCTGCAGATGCTCCACATTGGGCTTCCCTGAATAGGCATGCATTCATTCTCACTGGGCTAAGATCTGCCCAGGCTTTGCTGCTGCTTAAAAGACTTTGGCCCCAGTCGCTCAGCCACTGTCCATCATGGCCGATTGCTGCTGCTGCTGCCATCCATCGTCACTGGCTATTGATCGCCACTCACCACCATCTAGGTTCGAGCTCAGCCACAGCCATACACCATTGCCGCCACTGCTTCCACAGCTCCAGTTTTACAAATGCTCAAGGTCCAAACTTTAGTTTTTTGTGTTTGTATGTCTAGCTCCATATTTCGATATGAGAAACAGGTTGTTAAAATCACTTAATAAATTAGTTAATACTATGCCTCTACTTCATTTCTAAGTAAATTTAATTAAACATGAGCTGTGATGTTAACACCACAATAATTAACGCAGTTAGCACCAAATTAATGAATACAGGAGTACACTTATTTGGGTTGTTGGATACAAATTTATGGGACTGTATCAGAGATTTGGAACATAGTTAACCACCTCTGAGAGTTACTAATCTCTTTAGTTGGGGCTAGCTGTTTCTAGCCTTCTACAGGAAAAGGGGGAAAAATCTTTTTGATAATAACTCTGGTTTCCTCCCACAGTCCAAAGATGTGCAGGTCAGGTGAACTGGCCATGCTAAATTGCCCATAGTGCTAGGTACATCAGTCAGAGGGAAAGGAGTCTGGGTGGGTTACTGTTCGGAGAGTCGGTATGGACTGGTTGGGCCGAAGGGCCTGTTTCCACACTAGGGAATCTAATCTAAACTAATCTAAGCTTGCACTATGTCAGAGCTGTGAATTTTACCTTCCAAATAGCAATGTGTGGAATGTTCCAAAGTGCTTAAGAGTATGATTCAATTATCAGGAAAATGTCTTAATGCTGAATTAATTGAAGATATTATCTCTCTGGATGCTTTCAGTTTTGTTTGATCTAAATCTGATTCCCAGCAAATGAGGTAATGTTGAACATGGTAAGAAGTCAGATCTGTGATGTCCTGCTGAGTTATTACTGTTGCCTATCCATTGCTCACAGCAAGTGCTTTCTTGTATATCCTGGTAGGACGCAAGGCTCCCATGAGCAGCAGTGAGCACTTGCCTAGTGAGATCTTATAGCACCTAGATTCCTTCTCATTTATGATAATGATGATTAGTTTTTTTTTAGATTAGATTACTTACAGTGTGGAAACAGGCCCTTCGGCCCAACAAGCCCACACCGCCCCGCCGAAGCGCAACCCACCCATACCCCTACATTTACCCCTTACCTAACACTATGGGCAATTTAGCATGGCCAATTCACCTGACCTGCACATCTTTGGACTGTGGGAGGAAACCGGAGCACCTGGAGGAAACCCACGCAGACACAGGGAGAACGTGCAAACTCCACACAGAGAGTTGCCTGAGGTGGGAATTGAACCTGGGTCTCTGGCGCTGTGAGGCAGCAGTGCTAACCACTGTGCCACCGTGCCGCCCCCAAATTGTACAATTGATGATTCTGAAACAATTTTTACGGCTCTGATACTTCCTGCCATTTGAATTTTTGCATTTTCTTGGAACGAAATCTTTTACTATATGGGAAATTAGTTGAAAATTAAAGTTTTAGATTTGAATTTTTCCTCCCAAAAATATTTTTGTTAATGAAGAGAGAGATATTTTCAGAATGTTTGCTATTTTGCAAGTTTAATGTTTCAAGTTGAATAGAGAAATGAAAATGTTTTTTAACATTATGGAGCAAGCCACTTCACAGTCCATCAAACCACAGCTTAGTTTATGCCTAGAAATCATTGTTATTAGCATATAATAGGAGTGGGGTGGAGAGACAGCTGCACCAGGAACTGATGTGTCATCTAATTGATACATGAATTATAATTGAGGAACAAAATGTTTAAGGCATGATTTTACATAAATTAGTGTATGTTTTTTTCAGTCAGTATAGGCGAGGACAAATTAAACTCGTTATTATGTTAAAGAATATTAAGTCTAGGTACTATGAAATCCACATTGATATTTTGGCCAAAATAAGGTGCACACATTATCTGCAGGAAAAGACTCCATTGAGGTCTTGGAATGTAGCTTGGAAGAGGTAAGGTCAGGATTATGGACAGATTTCAACGAGCTCGAACTAACAGTCAACGTTTTTTTTGAACAAGGTGAGTTTTCCTAGTGTCTTTATCAATCTTTAGTTCTCAATCATTACAACTGAAACAGATTATCTGTTGCCTATCTTGCTTTAAAAAAAATCCCTCCATGAAACAATGCAGACATTCTTTTGTTTTTTGTTTGTAGTATGCTTTGGGACTTCCAGTGCTTCTGAAATATTCGGTGTAAAGGGGAGGTGATGATTTTATGGTATTGTAGCTGGATTATTAATCCAGAGATCCAGGTAATGTTCTGGGGACTTAGGTTTGATAGTTTAATTTGAATTCAATAAGAATCTGGAATTAATAGTCTAATGATGACCACAAAACCATGTTTGATTGGTGTAAAAAATCTAGCTGGTTTACAAATATCCTTAAGGGAAAAAAAAACAGCTGTCCTAGCTTAGTCTGACCTAAATCTAGCTTTAGACTCTCAGCAATGTGATTGATTCTTAACTGCTGCCTGACCTAGCAAGCCACTCAGTTCAAAGGCAACGACAGCTGGGCATTAAAAGCTGGCCCACCCTGCAATACCCATATGCCATGGCTTTTTTTCCTTGCACGAGTAAGCTTCCCACTACTTGCAATGGTTGGTTAATTACGAGTTGAGTCACAGGTCAATGACATAAGACTAATGTCTAAAGACTGCTTGGCAGCAGGAAGCATCCCACTTTTGTGTTTTGGAGAAATGGAAGAGCTTCAGCAGGCACTTCAAAGCACTGGCAAAATCATATGTGCCTTTGAGGATCCTTCAAATTTGATAGGAAAAAAGGTGGCCCAACAACAGCATCCTCACTCAAGCCACTTTGCTGGTGCTAACCACTCAAAGTCCTCTCCACTGGATGGGATATGTCACTTATATGCATGCCAATGACTCCCAAAGCAACTGGTCATCTTGGACCACAGTTGGAGCAAGTGACTCAGAACATTTGAAATTCTGAAGGGACAATCTCTAAGCATCTCCTCTTGTGGCCACCAACTTGATGGCCTGCAGCCCATTCAATTCACTCGATTTAGCATAATAAATAGCTAAGCACACTAGATACAGAAGTTATGGAAGACAGTGGTAGCTCAGTTGCAATGCTGAAGATCAGTCTTGTTGAACACCTGTCCTTTAGAACATTTCAGCATCCTGGAGGCTTCAATTAACTAGAAATGAAACTGGACCATCGATGTACATACTGTGGCTACATAAGTGGGACAAAGGCTTGAAATTCTGTTGGGTGTAGCCTAGCTTCTGACACCACATTGCATGTCTATCATCTGCAAAGCACGTGCCAGCACTGTGATGGAATGCTTCTCACTCACCTGTTTGAGTGCTGTCACAAAGTGACTCCAAGAGGCTTGAAGCCATACTGGAAAAGTAGCCTGCTTGATTGATATCCCACCTTCAAAATTCACTGCCACCATAGCTGTTACATCGTGGTAGCAGTGGCTGACATCTGCAAGAAGTGCTGCATCAAGGCTCCTCCAACTGCACCTTCCAAACCATGATTTTGACCATCTAGAAATGCCAGGGCTGCAGTTGTCTGGGAACATGGCCACTTGTAAATTTCCCTCTGAGTGCAAACTAATTTGACTTGAAACTATATCGCTGTTCCTTCAGTGGCCTGACAATAAAATACTAGAAGTCCTTTTCTAATAGCACTAGTCCTGAGTAGTATTTCTTTTAAGCTGGACAACAGTGCAGCTGTTTAATGGTTCTGTACGCGCCAATTGATTTTACTGTGCATTGGCTTCCAATTCCAGGGGCCAATGCTGCACGTAGATTTTGGAAAACCATGCAGCAGAAAAAGTCATGAGAGCAAATGTAGGTCTTTCTATCCAAGGACTGCAGTGGTTAGCTCACCATCACACTCTCCAGGACAATTGGGGATTGCTCAGCCAGCAATGCCCATGTTTCGTGTAGATTTTAAAAACACAAGCTGTGATGCTGACCCAACTCTGCCAGCATTATTGTAATACAGGTATTTAATTATTTGACAATGTAAAGATTAAAAAAGTTTTATCGTGCCCTGTTCACCAAAAACAGGATAAATTCATATCAGGCAGTTATGATTCTGCCTAAATCATCTACGTGTTGGAAATAATTATCAGTGGTGCTAACAGGCAGAATTTGCTCACCAAATTCAGTTTTGCCTCCACTCTAAACACTTGGTTACTGGCCTCATTATAATATTTTGGCCAAAAATAAACATGACAGCTATACTCCTATGAGATCCAAGTGACGAGCCTTGTTATTAAGGTGATATTGAGAAGGTGTGACATCAAGTACCCTGGTAATGTGGAAATCAATTGAAATTATTAGAAATACTCGCCTGTGATTTGGGTCATATCTGGCAGAATTAAAAATCAGTGTCGCTTTTCTATCAAAACGACACAGCTAGTGTTCCTTAGCATTCTTAATTTAACTATGCAGTTGCTTCATCAACAAAAAAATTGTCTCTTCCAGCATAAGGTCAGAAGTGAGGATGTTTGTTGAAAGCAGCGCCATTCATTTCCTCATCTTAAAGCAGTCCATGCCAACATAAGGTAACATTGCAAAAACAGTCTATCATTTCTTTACATGCGTGTTTTCAGTTGTGCACACCATCCATTCCTTCCATTCACCCACATTCCTGCTTTGTTGTCTGTTATGTCTCTCTTGTTCTTGTCAATGTATCTTAGATAAACCATGTGCCATGATACTACAGTGGTTCTCTGTTGACTCTTCCACTCTTGAAACTCATCTCCATGGCCTTGTATTCAGGTACGGCCAATACATAGTCACTACAGATTTACGAGCCATTGTCTCCAGGTGGAAACAACCTGTACCTGCTTCCAAGCAAAAGGCTTCCCATTCTCTTTTACTACTAAGCAACCAAGCTTGTTGGCTGAGTTCAGAACAAATTGTACAACTTCCTTTATTTTTCTATTTTGCCTGAAATTGAAGAGAGTTTCAAAATGTGCTAATTTTATAAATTTTTCATATTGGTAACAAGGGCTATAGTGCAACGTGAGAATAGTGGAGTTGAAGTTCAGCCATGATCATATTCAACACTGGAACAGCTTTAGTGACTATGGCCTGTTCCTCCTCCTCCCTTCCTGAAAACCTCCACCAAACTCTAAGCACAGTTCAGGGTTAGTTTAACCTTCTATCACCTCCACTGCTGATTAAATCACCATGGTTGCAGTTTAATTCTTCTTTCTATTCAGATATATGATTGATTTCTTTGGTACGGTTGTACAGCGCAATAATTTAAAAGGGGGCTGATTTATACCTAGTCTGCATATGAAGGAATGTAGGATATATGATAACTACTTTTCATTCACAATGCATTCATAAACAACAAAATTATGATAACCAGAGTTTTTCTAATGATACTGACTGAATGAGATATTGGCAGGGCACTTTGGAGGAAACTTTTGCATTTTTGCCCTCAAATATTCATGTTCACCGAAGAAGGCATTATTGTTTGACACAGTGCAAATTGATAATAATGTTGATAGATGTTACAATGACTAAATACCATTGTAACACTAGAAATGATTTTACTAAGGATTTCAGTGTGTTAATCCTTTGTTTCCCAAATTCTGAAATACTGAACTAATCAGTTTACTGCATTTAAGGTGCTTGACACTGAGATGAATAGAAATAGGCAGTGGGCAAGTTGTTGGAGGGAATCCTGAGGGACAGGATTTAAAAGTACTTGGATAGGCAAGGCCTGATTAGGGATAGTCAACATGGCTTTGTGTATGGGATATCTTGTTTTTTTGAGGAAGTAATGAAAAGGATTGAAGAGGGCAGAGCAGTGGACATGATCAATATGGACTCCAGAAAGGTGTTCGACAAGGTTCCTTATGATGGACTGATCAAATGGGCCAATGGGCTGAGGAGTGGCAGGTGGAGTTTAATTTAGATACATGTGAGGTGCTGCATTTTGGAAAGGCAAATCAGGGCAGGACTTATACATGTCATGGTAAGGTCCCGGGGAATGTTGCTGAACAAAGAGATCTTGGAGAGCAGGTTCATAGTTCCTTGAAAGTAGAGTCGCAGGTAGATAGGATAGTGAAGAAGGCATTTGGTATGCTTTCCTTTATTGGTCAGAGTATTGAGTACAGGAGTTGGGAGGCCATGTTGTGGCTGTACAGGACATTGTTTTGTCCACTTTTGGAATGTTGTGTGCAATTCTGGTCTTCCTCCTATAAGAAGGATAATGTGAAACTTGAACGGGTTCAGAAATGATTGACCAGAATGTTGTCAGGGTTGGAGGGTTTGAGCTATAGGGAGATGCTGAATAGACTGCGGTTGTTTTCCCTGGCGTGTCAGAGACCAAGGGGTGACCTTAGAGAGGTTCATAAAATCATGAGAGGCATGGATAGGGTAAATAGATCAGATGTTCTCCCTGTGGTTGGGGGAGTCCAGAGCTCGGGGGCATAGGTTTAGGGTATGAGGGGAAAGATTTAAAAGGGACCTTAGGGACAATGTTTTTACGCAGAGGGTGGTATGTGTATGGAATGAGCTTCCAGAGGTGGAACCTGGTACAATTACAACATTTAGAAGGCTTCTGGATGGGTATATGCATGAAGGGTTTAGAGGGATATGGGCCAAATGCTGGCAAATGAGACTAGATTAATTTAGGCTATCTGGTCGGCATGGACGAGTTGGACCGAAGGGTCTGTTTCCGTGCTATACATCTCTATGACTCTATGACAATGCAGTGAATTTAGTTGTTAGACTGAAAACAGATTTGATTGCAGAAGCTATAATTTAACAGATAGACAGTTTTCTGAAGCAAGTTTCTGTGCAAGTTCAGTCCTTCATTCTGTGTGTGAAAGCTACCTGAACTTGAGCTTCTCCCACAGCAAAATAAGTGGTTTCATGTTTCTCCAACTATAGCAAATGTACCTTTTTTTTGGATACTGAGTGGTGGTATTTTCTTGTAGCTTCACTTTTCACAACTGATATTTAGTTTACTTAGTGTGGAAACAGGCCCTTCGGCCCAACAAGTCCACACTGACCTCCCGAAGAGCAACGCACCCAGACCCATTCCCCTACAATTACCCCTTCACCTAACACTACGGGCAATTTAGCATGGCCAATTTACCTAACCTGTACATTTTTGGACTGTGGGAGGAAACCAGAGTAAACCCACGCAGACACGAGGAGAACGTGCAAACTCCACAATACAGTTGCTTGAGATGGGAATTGAACTTGGGTCCCTGGCGCTGTGAGGCATCAGTGCTAACCACTGTGCCACCGTGCTACCCACCGGTGATATTCTTCGTCAACATGCTGGTTATGAACAGGCAATTTTCCTTGAATACTTTAGAGGTGGTTTTCAATTTTAAAAAGAAGTTTTCCAGAAACCTTTTTTAATATGCCACGCAATGCATAGAAATATTAGCACTGGAAGAAGCTAGTTAATATGGACTCTGCTCAATCTAGGTCCTTCTCAGGAGCTGACTACAAAAAGGTTTGACATGCAGGGCTTGTATGAGGCAGTGGTAGTGCCCCTACCTTTAGGCCAAATGGTCTAAATTCCTGAGGAAGGGTTCCTGCCCAAAACGTCTATTTTCCTGCTCCTCGGATGCTGCCTGACCGGCTGTGCTCTTCCAGCACCACACTTTTTGACTCTCATTTCCAGCATCTGCAGTCCTCACCTTCTCCTGTTTTGTGTTGCGCCAGTGCAAAGTTGTTGCATGTTGCACACTGTTAAATCTTATATTTTCCAAAATAGTGTCTCGCTTGTTGAGGGTCAGAACCCCAACCAGGGTCACAAGCTGAAGTTTTGGAGGTGAGAGTGCTATTGATATCTGAGCTGTGGAGCTCTGACCTAGGCTAGAACGATTGCAATCCTGCATTAATGAACTCTCTTAATTATCAGTAAGTGATCAGTTAGCTCAGTTGGTTGGACAGACAGTTTTGACTCAGAGTGATGCCAATAGCATGGTTCAATTCCACACTGTCTGAGATAACCATAAAGGACTCTCCTCCTCAACCTGTTCTCTTGCTGTAAGTGTGGTGACCCTCCGGTTAAACCACCACCAGTCATCTGTCTCTAATGAGAGAACAGCCCTACGGTCTAGTCGGACAGTAACAACTTTACCTTGACTTCTCACTAAAGTGTTGTGACAATTGACAAGTCCGAAAATAGGGTCATAGTGTGGAAAATGTTGGGAAGCACTGTTCCAGAAACTCAGAATTATCATTATTGTGCGCAAAATGTTGGAGCTTCAGTACTTTATTTCTATAGCACTCTGTGGCTGATCTTGTTCGGCAGCTAAGTGTAGTGTCGCAGTAAAAGTGGCATCCTAGATGCATGTGCTCAATTAGTTGCTCTTAATATTTTATAAATAACGCCAGGCCCTCCAACCCTATGCTGATCATTCTGCCCAAACTAAATTTAAATAAAAACCTTCTGCACTTTATTTGATCCATATCCCTCTATTCCCTACCTATTCATGTCTCTTAAATATCACCAATGTGCCTGCTTTCACCACCTGTTCTAACATTGCGTTCTAGGCTCCTACCATCTCTGCATGAAAAATGTCCCTTGCACGTTTCCCTTAAACTTTCCCCCTCTCACCTTGAACCTGTGCCCCATAGTAATTGAAACTTCAAGCCTGGGAAAAAGCCTGTGGTTATCCACCCTATCTATGCCTCTCATAATTTTGTAGACCTCTATCAGGTCTCCTCTCAGCCGCCATCTTTCTGATGAAAACAATCCCAGTCTTTTTAACATTTCCTCATAACCAAGGCCATGACCAGGCAATATTCTGGTGAATTTTCTCTGTACTATCTCCAAAGCTTCCACATTCTTCTGGTAGTATGGTGACCAAAAATGCACACACGTACTCCAAATGGGGCCTAACAAAGTTTTTATATAGTTGCAACATGATTTGCCAACTCTTGTACTCCATGTTCTGGCTGATGAAGACAAGCATGCCATTCGCTTTCTTAATCACCTTGGCCACCTGTGTTGCCACCTTTGGGAACTGTGGACCTGCGTGTCCAAATCCGTCTATATGTTAATGTTCCTAAGGGTTCTGCCATTAACAGTATAATTCACACCTAAATTTGATTCCCCAACATGCATCACCTCACATTTTTCTGGATTACACTCCATCTGCCATCTCTGTGCTCAAGTAGCCAATCCATCTATATTCGGTTGTATCCTTTCACAATTTTTGGCACTAACAGCAATTCCACCAATCTTCACGTCATCTGCAAACTTTTACTAATCGGATCACCCACATTTTTCTCCAGATCGTTTATATATTCTACAAAGAACAGAGGACCTAAGACTGATCCTGTAGTTGCAGAACACCTGTAGTTACTAGTCTCCATTCTGAAAAACACCCTTTCACCGCTATCCTCTGTCATCTATGATCAAGCCAGTTTTGTACCTATCTAGCCAGCCCACCCCAAATCCCACGGGATTTTAGTTCTTGTAGTATTCTGCCGTTGAGACTTTACCAAATGCCTTAGCTAAGTCCAAATAAACTACATCCACAGCCCATTCCTTCATCCGTTATCTTTGTCATCTCTTCAACAAAATTTCATCAAGTTGATGATAAATGATCTTCCCTGTTCAAAATCATGCTGTCTGTCACTAACTGGTCAATTTTCTTGCAAATGTGCAAACATCTTGTCCCTCAGTATCTTTAAGAGCTTTCCCACCACATACGTCAGACTCACCAAATCTATGATTTCCTGGATTATCCCTGCTTCCTTTCTAATCAAGGTTACAGCTTTGGTTAATCTCCAGTCCTCTGGTCAAAGAGGATGTGAAGATATCTGCTAATGCCACAGCTATTTCTTCCCTTGCCTCTCGCAGAAACCTGGGATAGATTCCCATCGGGCCCTGGGGACTTGTCTACCTTAATGCAATTTAAGATACCCAAAACTTCCTCCAAATATATTGACATTCCCAAAAGTATTCGTACACTGATCTGTGACCTCAACATTAGTCATGACCTTCTCCTTTGTAAATACCAATACAAAGTACTCATTAAGGATCTCTCCCACTTCCTGTGGCTCCACACATAATACGAATAATAAAATTACATAGCATGTCCTATCGCAAGAGAGAAAGGAAACCTTTCAACATAGCTGTCTTGACTGGATTTGACATTGATGGATGTTGGGCAGAAAAACAACCCATTTATTAGCCACTATATAAGAGTTCATGTGGCAACAGAGTGGCTTAGGCAAACTAAAATTTAAAAATAAGGGTCTATTAGAGGAAGCCTTTCGGCTAAGTAGTTTGGCCTTGCGTGTCCCTTAAGTTGTTAATCAAGTGTTTTCTAAAAACTCCCCAAATGCTCTATTCAAATTAGTTTTCATTTTTCAGTAAAAGAGCCAGTAGGATTTCCTTTGCTACACTTGGAACTCAAATTAAAAGTGGCTATTGGAAGAATTACTTCTGTCCTGTTTGTTAAATTATTGCTCCATTCTTGTTAGAAACAAAGAGATCTTTTTAATTATGACAATGTCTGACAATATTATTCAAAATAGCTAAATATGTTTACTTCTGCACACTGTATTTTTAGATATTCTGTTCAGTGAACTAAGACAAATTGAAATTAGTAGTGAGAGAATCAAAGAGAGCATGAAATTAGAAGGTGACCCTTTGAAATCAGAGTTACCTTTTGATTTGGAGTTTTGGGCTTGCAACCAAGAAATGATATCAATTTCAAAGTTTGGGAGAAGATTTGTAGCTCGGGTGCTCGTTGTTGTGGTTCTGTTCGCTGAGCTGGGAATTTGTGTTGCACACATTTCGTCCCCAGTCTAGGTGACATCCTCAGTGCTTGTGAGCCTCATGTGAAGCGCTTCTGTGATGTTTCCTCCGGCATTTATAGTGATTTGTATCTGCCGCTTCCGGTTGTCAGTTCCAGCTGTCCGTTGCAGTGGCTGGTATATTGGGTCCAGGTCGATGTGCTTATTGATTGAATCTGTGGATGAGTGCCATGCCTCTAGGAATTCCCTGGCTGTTCTCTGTTTGGCTTGTCCTATAATAGTAGTGTTGTCCCAGTCGAACTCCTGTCATCTGAGTGTGTGGCTACTAAAGATAGCTGGTCATGTCATTTCGTGGCTAATTGGTGTTCATGGATGCGGATCTTTAGCTGTCTTCCTGTTTGTCCTATGTAGTGTTTTGTGCAGTCCTTGAATGGGATTTTGTACACTACATTGGTTTTCCTCATGCTGGGTATCGGGTCCTTCGTCCTGGTGAGTTGTTGTCTGAGAGTGGCTGTTGGTTTGTGTGCTGTTATGAGTCCTAGTGGTCGCAGTAGTCTGGCTGTCAGTTCATAAATGTTTTTGATGTATGGTAGTGTGGCTAGTCCTTTGGGTTGTGGCATGCCCTCATTCCCTTAGGCATCTGTTGATGAAATTGTGGGGGTATCCGTTTTTGGCAAATACATTGTATAGGTGTTCTTCTTCCTCTTTTTGCAGTTCTGGTGTACTGCTGTGTGTTGTGGCCCTTTTGAACAGTGTCTTGATACAACTTTTTGTGTGTGTGTTGGGGTGGTTGCTTTCGTAGTTTAGGACTTGGTCTGTGTGTGTGGTTCACCTGTATACCTTTGTGGTGAATTCTTCGTTCGGTGTTCTCTGTACCATCATGTCTAGGAATGGGAGTTGGTTGTCCTTTTCTTCCTCTCTAGTGAATCGGATTCCTGTGAGTGTGGCGTTGATGATCCGGTGTGTGTTCTCTATTTCTGTGTTTTTAACTCATCCACAGATTCAATCAATAAGCACATCGACCTGGACCCAATATACTGGCCACTGCAGCGGACAGCTGGAACTGACAACCAGAAGCGGCAGATACAAATCACTATAAATGCCGGAGGAAACATCTCAGAAGCGCTTCACAGGAGGCTCACAAGCACTGAGGATGTCACCTAGACAGGGGACGAAACGTCTGCAACACAAATTCCCAGCTCGGCGAACAGAACCACAACAATAATATCAATTTGTCTGATATTGACAGCTAGAACTTTCTCAGCAGAAAGGGGAAGGATGACACCTGCTTAAGGATAGGCATTTGGGAAAGTGGGTTGGTAGGTTTGAAGTAAAAGATGTCTAAATTAACAAATAAGCTGAGGTTAAAAACACTGCCTGCAGCATGTACCTGAAGCAATGGAATCTGAGTTTTTGTTATATTTAATTAGTTGTCAAATCACCAACATGACAAAATATGTCTAATTAATGAACTGTTGTGTCAAGTTTTTTCAAGTTAGCGAGAACTTTTGCTAAGTATTTTATTTCACTTGTTCTCCCTGTTATGATTGCATTGTTTGAAGTGATGATTATCTTTCGTAATATACTATATCAGAGATTTAAGGGTCATGTTATCGAGCTTTATAAAATCATGAGGGCCATGAATAGGATAAATAGTCAAGGTCTTTTCCCTGGGGTGGGGAAGTCCAGAACTTAGAGGGTATAGGTTTAAGGTGAGACAGGAAAGATATAAAAGGGAGTGAAGAAGCAGCTTTTTCACACACGGGGTGGTGTGTGTATGGAATGAGCTGCCAGAGGAAGTGATGGAGGCTGGTACAATTACAGTATTTAAAAGGCATCTGGATGGCTATATGAATAGGACGGGTTTTGAGGAATATGGGCCAAGTGCTGGCAAATGGGACTAGATTAGGGTAGCATATCTGATCGGCATGGATGAGTTGGACCAAAGGGTCTGTTTCTGTACTGTACATCTCTATGACCCTTGAATGGTTATGACAGTGTTTTGTACAGTGTGGGTTTGCCATGTATAGTGTTTTTACGTTGGAGAAATATGTGTATTTCCACTCTCAACCATAATATAATGAAAATAAAAGGTCTGAATAGATATGAAAATGTATTTTTCCTCACCGCACTCAAGTTTCATTGTGTCCAATCATGCAGGAATTATGATGGGATTCTGAATGAATATTTGGTCTTCGTCTTCATTTTCAAAGATGTTAAGAGAATTGGCAAGTTACAAGGGAAAGAGGTAGACAATTGGACTGACTACCTATAGGTATGACTGAAAAAAAGATTATCATGGTAAAATTGGAAAAGGCACTGAGCTCTAGTTTTAAGCATTGTGAAGTGCTGAGGGGTTAGAGAGAAAATAGCAGAAGCTCTGAGAACAATCTTTTAAATATCTGTGGATATGGACATAGTGACAAGTTCAATTTCAGATCGCAAATCTGCTCAGAAGTTGAGAAAGTTTAAAACTTGATAATTATAGATCAGCTATTCTAACAATGGAGTTAAGTTCTAGAGATCAAAAATACAGGATAGAATTCAAATGCTTTACAGAGGGTCCCCAATTTACAAACGTCAAATATAGGAATGCTTGTACTTGCCTCACGTGCACCTTTAAATATTGGAATATATTTCCTGTACTTATGAACTGCTACTTTTATGTTGTCCTGCATTGGGTTCAGACTTGCATATACATCAACTTGTGCACATGCTGAGAATTGGAACTCGTTTGCAACGCAGAGGTTGCCCATATGTTCATTTAGGACAGCTAGCATGACTTGTAATAAACAAAGCTGTGACTGGCAAATATCAGAGTTCTTTTTGCAAGTCATAGAAGGTGTTAATAAAGGAAATGCAATGGATGTTGTCTGCATTAAATTTCAAAAATATATGGTGCTATGTAGTTTTTAATATTTAATTGAAAATTTTAAGTGGCGTGCAGAAGACATTCATAGGCTATAGTTAATGCTCAAAAGAAAGGAAGTTTTTATCAGATTGAATGGTAGCACAATGGTTATGTTTCTGAACAAGTAATCCAGAGGCCTGGGCTCGTAATCTTGTTACATAAGTTTAAATCCATCAGCTGGATACTATGAATTCACTTTCTTAATCGATTGGAAAGGCAATTCATTCATAACCTTGAGGTAAAGAAATCTCCTGTTCTAATCTGGCCTGGTTGAGATGTGACTCAAGACTGCACACAATATATCTTTCTCTTAATCACCCTCCAAAAAGATCTGGCAAGTTATTCATTCAAAGGCATTTAAAATTAGCCTTGTTAGCAACGCACACATCCCACAATGCTTGGTTGGTATTGCAAGCTGAGAACCAGGCTGAATATAGAAACTTCAAAGAGGAATTGGAAAAAGATTGAGAAACAGAGGATGTGCCTGAACATAAAAAGAAATCCAAAAGCTTTTGTAGGCATATAAATAGCAAAAGGTAGTCAAAGGATCTGAATGTTTTGCTTTTCCTTGGTAAAAGGAGCTGTAGAGTCAATTAGGGATCAAAAGATGGATTTGTGCATGAAGACAGTATGGTTAAGGCATTTAATGCCTACTTTGCATTTATGTTTACTGAGGAAAAACATGTAATTCATGTTATTAAAATGAATATGAGGTAGTTGAGTCACCGGCTGGACTAAAATTTGTTCAAGAGGTATTAAGAAGGCTGGTTGCACTTAATGTTGATGTCACCAGGGCCAGGTTAGACATATCTTTGAGTACTGAGTGAAGCAGCAGTGGAATTTGTAGAAGCACAAGCCAATGATGATGCATTCATGACATTGATACAACAGTTTGGGTCCCACCAGAATTGCTCAACTTCTGATCTCATTGTCATTTTGATCCAAACATAGACAAAAGAGTTGAACTTGAGGGGTCAGCTGAGAGTTGCCACTGTTTTTTGACCCAATATCCAAGAATCCTAGGCAAAGTTGGAGTTTCACAGTGATCAAGGGAAAAGGTCTCCAGTAATTGAAATCATACCTAATGTAAAGGAAGATGGTTGTTACAAGCTTAATCACTTCAATGCTCAAATATTGCTGCAAGAGTTTTGCAGAGTAATGCCCTAGGCCCAGCCAGCTTCAGTAGATACTGCTGATGGCACAACATTCAGTATCATTTCTGATTTTTCAGATATGAAAGCAGTCCATGTTCATATACAGCTAGACCTGGAAAACATGCTGGCTTGGGCTGATAAGCCACGCAATGACTGTCTTCAGTAAACAAAAATCTGAATATCTCACCTTGACATTTATTGACACGAGCATAGCTGAATCCCCCACTGTCAATATTTTGGGATTATAATTGACCAGAAACTGAATTTGACTAACTGCATACACATAGTGGCTGCAGGAACATTGGAGGCTGAGAATTCTGCAATGAATTATTTATCTCCTGACGATGTAAAGCCCATCCACCATGCACAGGGTACATTACAGAGTGTGATGGAATACCCCCACTTGGTTTGTGAATACAGCTCCAACAAAACTCAGGAAGTTCATCATCCAGGACAAAGCAGCTTGCTTGATTGGAACTTCATCTACCACCTCACATATTAACTCATACCACATAGAGTCATAGAGAGGTACTGCACGGAAACAGACCCTTCGGTCCAACTCTCCCATGCCGACCAGATATCCCATCATCAATCTCGTCCCACCTGCCAGCACCTGGCCCATATCCCTTCAAACCCTTCCTATTCATACACCCATCCAGATGTCTTTTAAATATTGCAATTGTACTAGCCTCCACCACTTCCTCTGGCAGCTTATTCCATACACGAATCACCCTCTGCGTGAAAAAGTTTGCCCCTTAGGTCTCTTCTACATCTTTCTCCTCTCACCCTAAACCTATGCCCTGTAGTTCTGGACTCCCCCACCTCAGGGAAGAGACTTTGTCTATTTATCCTATCCTTTTCTCTCTGGAGAGGAGGAGGAAGAGAGGTGATCTCATCAAGGTATACAAGATAATAGTCAGAGGCTTTTCCCCAGCAGAGTCACTGGGGACATTTAAGTGACTGCTGGACATGCACCTGGATAGCAGTGAATTAAGGGGTGCGTCGAGTAAGTTATTTTATTTTACATTAGGATCAATCCTTGGCACAATGTCGTGGGTCAAATGGCCTGTTCTGTGCTGTACTTTTCTATGTTCTGTCCACGCCCCTCATGATTTTATAAATTCCTATAAGGTCACCCCTCAGCCTCTGACGCTGCAGGGAAAACAGCCCCAGCCTATTCAACCTCTTATAGCTCAAATCCTGCAACACTGGCAACATCCTTGTAAATCTTTTCTGAATCTTTTCAAGTTTTACAACATCCTTCGGGCAGTAGTATGTACCATCTATAAGATGCACCACAGCAGCTCTGCAAGGCTGTTTCAACATCATTTTACAAACCTGTGGCCCCTACTATGTAGAATAACAAGATGTTAGTTGTGTGGGAACACCACTATGTGCAAGCTTCCTGCCAAACTTTGCACAATTCTGATTTGGAGCTCTGTCACTATTTTTTCATTGTCACTTCAGCAAAATCCTAGAATTCCTTTCTGAGCAGTGGTGTGTTTGGGTACATATATCAGTTAGACTGCAGTGGTTCAAGAAAATGACTCACGATCACCTCGATGTGGACGATTTGTGATGAGCAGCAAATGCTAGCCTTGACCTTGATGCCCACGTCCCATGAAAGAACATATTTCACAAAAGAACAGGAGATATCTACTCTAAAAGCAAGGAAACCTTCATAATGCATTGGTTTATTCTCAACTGAAGTATTATATCTTCTGGAAATTTATGAAGGCGTCCTAGTTGCAGGATGAGTGATGTCAGTTATGTGCATGGACTTATGTTGCTGAGGTGCTGGTTGTTAAATAATAGTTGATGGAAAATTTGATAGAAGTGTTCAAAGTCATGAGGGGTGCTGGACAGAGTGGATGGGGATGACCATAAATTGTTCTCATTGATGGAAGAGTTGAGAACCAGATGACACCTACTTAAAATGGTTGGCAAAGCAACTGGACATAACATGAAGAAGAACTGTTCCACATACTTAGCAAATGGTTATAGTCTGGAATGTGTTGCCTGAGTGTTATGAAGACCAGTACAACAGTAGCTTTCAAAAGAAAATTAGATAGTAATTTGGAGAGAACTTTTAAAAGACTAAAGGTGAAATAACTTAACGATGCTATGATTCAGATTCTGTTCAGTTCCAAACATTCTGTCCATTCGAAGAATGGTGTCCAATCCATTTAAATAAAAGGAGGTAGTGTGTTGTTTGTTTTTTAATGCCTTCTGACAGATTAAAGGACAGATTTGCTTGCAGCTTAGATTTTTATTGTCACGTATCTGAAATGGATTAAAGTCCATGCCTGTCAGCTTGTTTGATGTGACCATAAATTTTTAGAATGAGCTTTTATCTTTGGTTGACTGGCTTACAGTTTAAAGTGGGTAAAAATTAAGGTCTGCAGATGCTGGAGATCAGAGTCTAAGAATGTAGTGGTGGAAAAGAATGGCTGGTCAAGCAGCATCCGAGGAGCAGAAGAGTTGACGTTTTGAGCATAAGCTGACAAACAGTTTATGCTCAACATGTCAACTCCCTGGCTCCTTGACCGGCTGTGCTTTTCCACCATTAAGCTCTTAGAGTTTAAGGTCCCTAGCTAACAGAGAATGTGGAGTTCGTTTGACTCCCTTGCAGCAGTTCACCACATTGGAAGGAACTTTCTACCTTCCAAATGTAGCATTTGTTGAAAACACATGGGAGTATCCATACTTAATGTTTTGAAATCTGTTGAGGGGCATTGTAATATTGACTTCTCACTTACACTAACTCTTATTCATTTCATTGAATCGTGCAGCAAAAGGTGAAGGGAATGTGATCCATCGTTTTTATACAGCTCTTGAAAAGAGCAATTATGCCTCATCTATTGGGTTTTGTCCATAACCTGGTAAATTCCTCATCTTCAAGTACCTGTCTGATTCTCTATTAAAAATATTTATGGAAACTGCTACTGCCATCTTTTCACATAGCATGTTTCTAATCCTGATAATTTGTAGTGAAAATATTTCTACTTATCTCCTTTCCAGATTTTTTGTCAGTTATTTTAAATTGATCTTCTCCATCTATTTTACAAAATCTATCTGCATCTTGACAAGCTCTACTAAGTCATCGTTGGTCTTCTTTGTCCAAAGGAGAGCAGCCCTAACTTCTCCCACACTCTGCTCGTGACTTAAGCCACACATCCATAATAACCGGCTGGTAACCCTGTCTTTGTTTTAAAGTGTGATGCCCAGAATTGTCCACAATTCTTCACCTGAAGCCTAAACTGTGATTTATTATGTTTTGTTTTGCTTTTAGATCTTGTAATTTATAATACTAAAAACTCATTTGACACGTTTTGAGAATTTGTGTATGGGGGCACTGTAGTGATCAACAGTTGTCAAAATCATGACCATTTTTCTTGTTAAAAGAAGTTATCATTTAGTTTATTAGCTGAGCCTTAGTTTATTGGTGTGTATGTTCAGTCCACCAACTGAAGATGAAGAGAAATGCAAAGTGACAGTCCATTAAATCAGAATGTAGTAGCTAGAGTTCTCTGTTGGAGGCTTAGATCTTATTGTTGTTCATCAAGGTACCAGAAAGATGAAGACAAAACTTCAATAGAAGGTAGGTTAAGTCTTTGAAGCTGAATCTATGGCAAGTCTCTATTGTTAAACCCAAACACACAATGATGACCTTGCTATTGCATTTGCTCTGCCAAAGTCAAAACCCCAGAAGAAAAGAGATTGTGATTAATTTTAAAGTGACTGCAGGAACATAAATTAGTTATTGTGCAATATGTATCAAAGAAATATTCATTTTGTAAGAAGAATAAGAGGTGGAGATTTTGCATCCAATTTATTCTTTTTCCTTATGGAAAACAAGTAGGTTTCCACAAAGCATCTGCCAAAGCAGCAGAGTTCAGGTCAGTAGCTTAATAGAATGGGGAATTGAGGTCAAATTCCATAAATTGCCTTTCATTGCTCCATTTAATTGGCTGGCAAAAATAAAATTCCTAGTGCAGGAGAGGATTGTTTGATGTCATGGAAATTGAGTCGGTTGATATTTGCATGTTGGAGTAATGAATTTAACAGGATGCAGTCAAAAATGTGGAGGATAATTTGATTGTTCAACTTAATTGCTCTTGTAATTTGAAGTAGAATTCTTATTTCTAATCTAAAGCTTTTGGTTGTAGATTAGGCATTAATTTAGTATTGCCTCATCTTAAAAGTTCTATTCTCAATACAAATTACTTTATTGTGCATGTTTTTATTTGGATGGATCTTTCCAACAGAAGATGGATTTTGTTTGATAACTGGAAGAGAAAAGCCACCTTTTGATGGTCAACTGCTTTAACAGAAAGAAACTAAAGGCAGATTCTTGACAGTCAAGCTCATGTGCAGGAGAAAATGAGGACTGCAGATACTGGAGATCAGAGCTGAAAATGTGTTGCTGGAAAAGCGCAGCAGGTCAGGCAGCATCCAAGGACCAGGAGAATCGACGTTTCAGGCATGAGCCCTTCTTCTGAAGAAGGGCTCATGCCCGAAACGTCGATTCTCCTGCTCATTGGATGCTGCCTGACCTGCTGTGCTTTTCCAGCAAGGGATAAGTGCATTGAATTTTTCAATACTTGCTTTTTAAAGTAACAGCTGCCTGATAGTGTCCATCTGATGATGCCACCTATTTGCTTCAACTTCATTATTGTTTGGAAACCACCAGTCAGCTCTGGAGTCAACTGCTTGCAACGAGTAATTCAGTTTATTGAAGAATAAAATCATTTTGTAGCAATGCTGTAAGTGTATCCTTTGATCAATGAATAAGAGTCACAACAGGGATACTGGGAAATAAGAACATGTATGGAAGCACAAATTGGTTAAACTGATTTGATTCACAGAAAGGGAACGACCCTCATTTCTAAAAAGGAAATATTTCCTGTCAGAGAGCCTTGTAGAATGACTGAATAGGTGCATTGCACAAATTCAGTACACAGTAGATACTATTTTTATATTCAGTAATAAGAAGGCATCATAAATCTCATTTGAATAAATGCAAAAATCTTTGGATACTGGAAATCTGAATCTAATTTCCTTTACCTGTAATACTTGTATAAAATAATTGACAATCAAGCTTGAATCTCTATCTTGATCAGTTACTTCTAGTGGTAACTGAACATATTTAATTTTCCCTGAAGTACAACTCACTTGGATAAATGGAAACTAATTAAGGAAAGCAAGCACAAGTGTATGTATGGTAGATTATGTTTAATTAACTTGCTGAGATCTTTGAAGCTGTAAAAGTGAGGGAGTGTTGAGGGCTTTGCTGAGTATATGTTGTGCATGGACTTCCAAAAAACATTTGTTAAAGTGATATGCAGCAGACTTGTGGGAAAAATTAGAGCTGAAGGAACAAAACGGACAATTGCAACATGGATATGAAATTGGCTGAGTGACAGGAAATAGATTAGTGGTAAATAGGTGTTTATTGGATGGAGGAAATTGGTCTTCCTGATTTATATTTGGGATCTTGACTTTAATTTTCAGGGGACAAATTTATAATTTGTGGATGATAGAAAGCTTGAAAGTGTTGTGAATCATAAAAAAGATTGTGTAGAACATCAAAAAGACAAGTTGGTGGATTGGGCAGACAACTAGCAGATACAATTTTATGAAGAGAAGTATGAAGTGTTTCATGTTTGTAAGTAGAACATAAAAAGGCATAAAATGAAGGATACTAATTTTAATAGGGTTCAGGAGCAAAGGAACCTGTTTGTAAATGGGCATAAATCATTGAAGGTGGCAAGGCAAGTTGACAGTGTTTAAGCCATTATTGATAAAGCTTCAGATGCCATATAAATCATTAAAGTATAAAAGCAAGAGTGTGTTGTGTTTATATGGAACTTTGATTTGGTTACAACTACATTATTGCATCCTGTCCTGGGTGCCACATTTTAGGAAGGGTATAAAGGCATTAGAGAAGGTGGAAAAAATACACTGGAATAATTGTAGAGATAAGGAACTTCACTTAGAATCATCTACATGGATAGAACATTTGAAATAAATGTCCAGTGCAAGTAGGCAGCTCAGATAAGCTGCCCTAAGTTGATTCTTAGGGTTAGAGATGGTCATTGCCTGGCAAATGTGAAGCTTGAATGCTCCTTGCTGTTTATCTGCCAAGTTTGGTGGTTGTCCAGGATATGGACTGCTTCAGTATCCAATTTGTTATGAATAGTGCTGAACACTGTTCAATCATCAACGGAAGCATCCCCAATTCTGACATAATGATTGAGGAAAGGTTGTTGATGAAGCAGCTGAAAGCCTAGGACATTATGCTGAGGAGCTTCTGCAAAGATGTCTTGGGGCTGAGATGATTGACCTCCAACAAAAACAAACAACATTACTTGTATTACTGCATCCAGTGGTGAAATTTCTTGTGATTCCCATTGACATAGTTTTGCTTGGGCTCCTTGATGCCCTACGAGATCATATATTGTGTTGATGTCCAGGGTAGTTTTTCTTTGCTCATCTTTGGAATTTAGCCCTTTTCCCATGTTTGGACCAAAGTTCTAATTAGGTCAAGCATGAATGACCCAGTTACACCTGAACTGATCATCAGTCAGCAGGTCAGGCAGAATCAGACCTGCTGAGCTTTTCCAGCATTGTGTTTTTGTTTCTGATTTACAGCATTTTCAGTTCTTTCAGTTTTTAACAGTAAATAGGTAATTGTTGAGCTTATTAAGTATTGCTTGATAACACTGTTGATTACATCTTCCATCACTTATGATATAGTAAACCGATAGTAATAATTGGCCAGGTTGGATTTGTCCTGCTCTTTAGGACAGGACAGACCTGTTAATTTTCCACATTGTTGGCTTGATACCAATATTCTAATGGCACTAGAACTACTTGGCTAGAATGGCCTGTTCACAAATTCATATTGTAATGATACTTTCATCATTGTGGCTTTGAGAGTATACTGGATGCAGGCTGATTCGAATTCATTCCAGAGAGAATTAGATTTGATCTGAAAAGGAATAATGTGCAGCTTTGGGAAGATGGGGAATGGTATTGGTGAAGTGCTCTTTGAGAGAGCTGACACAGATGTAAAGGGCTGAGTGCTTCCAGTACTATAATGATTCTGTGATCTGTTAGTTCTTAAAACCATTCTTTGGCAATATGTTTAACAAAAAGTGTACATGGTAGGGTAGTAACTATCCAAATAGTTATAAGTGGAGATATTAGTGATTGCTAAGTAGTAACAATAATATTAACATTCCAGTAGTGCATGAATATATAGTGTCAATCAAGTTGTTATCAAAACCATTAACAGGTGGCTAGACGTTCAATTACTTAGTTTTCTATTACTCAGGCACACCAGTTTAGAAACCCAAGTATTAAATATAGCATTTGTGTCCAGAATTATAGTGGAGGGAAGCAAGTTGACATGACTGTTATTTACAATAATTGTCATTTTAAATCGTCATTATACCTTAAAGTGAGTTAATTTTACAGCAATTGTACCTATTCACGCTGCAAACAATATTCAAGAATCTTAACCATGACTTCCTCTCCGCTACTTAGGAATGATGTCTTGGTGTTGATCTGGGGTGGACAAAGTTAAAAATCTCTCAATACCAGGTTATAGTCCAACGGTTTATTTGGAAGTACGAGCTTTCAGACCGCTGCTCCAAATAAATCTGTTGGACAATAATCTGGTGTTGTGCTTTTTAACTACTTAGGAATGATTAGGCTGTTTTTGGCAAACCACTGAGCCACCTCTGGGTAGAACTCTCCTGATATCCTTTCTATCAGAATATTGGGGTTTCTGCCAGAAGCTGTTCCAAATTTCACCCAATTTCCAAACTATAAAAGCCAATGGTGAATTCAATCTGTAGTGTTTATATACAAAATATCTATTGGTGAAGGTTTGATAGCAATGTAATGTTTACACCAATATGGGTGTAGGGTGTCTGTATAGCAGTACCATGAAAGTACCTCATGTTCTTCTTAAGATTTGAGGCCTTTGGAGATGGGCATCTCATTTAATGCCATTTGCTGAACATTTGACCTCTGAGTTTCAAAGAGGAATGTGGAGATGGGGAGCTGGGTCAGCATGGAATAAGTATAAACATAGCAGGAAGTTTAGATTATTGCTGCAAGCTGGTCATTTAAGGTTTCTAAAAAGACTGAAGCATTTTAATAGCGAATGGCTCCATTTTTAGCCATTATTGCTAAAATAAATTTTGGCACAAGTTGGTCTTGTAGGATAATTTTAATGCCATTTCCTGGCCTCTATTTAGTGCTGGCAATTATATTAACAGTTTATTTGAAATCTTAGAATTAGTAGAAGTATAATGGAATAATGTTAAGATTTGGATGACAAGTAAAGATGATCGTGGGCAATACAGAGGTCGAAAATAATAACTGCACTTGGCTTCTGGTAATAAATGAAAATCTCCATTTGCCTGAAGCTTCTGCTTATGTTTTCATCCAAATCCTTACTTGTATTTTGCTTGAGGCACAGAATGATTAATGTTACTTTTGGCCCAAAAAAGAGAAAAAAAATCCTGGTTTTAGATTTTGTTGCTGGGTAACCAATGCCTGGAGCTAGAGAGAAAGAATGTATTTTTTTTAAATAAGGTCCTCAATCCCCTTCAATAATTCCCCTCAATCTGTTCAGATCTTTCTTTGTGCCTGTAATTGGATTGAGAGTGTAATTGTGAATGGATTCCCAGTGTAGTCTGGAGAAATCCTATCAGGATATTTTTGAGGTGATAGATCAAATGACTATACTTTCTACAGCCCACTTTCTGTGTAATCCTAATTTCATTCCTGCATTCTTCCACTTTCCTGTGCTATTATTGCCCATATTCAACAGTCCATTCTGTTATTCCTGCCACCGCTGGATTAGAACCACTGACAGACAGAATCTCTCCTCCCATTGCAGCATTTCAAAGAATCATTTACTCTATGTTGTTCCTCATTTTCTGCCCCCCCCAACCCTTCCTTCCCACTGCACTTTTGCATGCAAGCACAGGATATGTTTTCAGGTTTTTCGAACAATGAAAGAATGCCAATACAATACTGATTCAATGATGTGTCACTTTGGAAGGAATTTGCAGGTGGTAGTTGGCTTTCCTTACTCTTCAAGGTTGTAGGTGTCTTGGTGAATTTCTGCTGTGCACTTTGAATGTGATCCACATTGCTACTGTGCACCCAGTAGTGAAGAGAGAGAATGTTTTAAGCTGCTGGATGGGATGCTGATTGGACAGGTGTTGAGTTTCATGAGTGCTGTTAGAGAAACGTTCATGCAGGCATGTGGGAAGTATTTTACTGCAGTCATGTCTTGTGTCATTTTCACGGTGAGTGGGTTTTGAGAAATTGAGAGCTTGGTATTTGCAACAGAATTCCTAACTTTTGAACTACTCTTGTAGCTACAATATTTATATGGTTGGTTCAGTTCTCTAGGTGAGGGTATTAATGCTGTTGAACATCATGGGGTGATGGCTTTCTTGTTGGAGGTAATTCAGTGTAGTCATTGTCACCTCACTTCTATAATTCAGCTCATTTGGCCATTTTGGATCAATTCAGCTCATTTGGCCATTTGGGATCAAAGAGGTAATGAGGAATGAAGCTGATTTTCCCTTAGCAGAACCCAAACTGAATATCAGTGAGTAGGATTTTGCTGAATATAGTACCATTTAGCAACACTATCAAAAGCATCTTCTGCAATTTTCCTGATGGTTAAGAGTAAACTGATATGGCAGGGATTGGTTTCATTTGTCCAGTTTTATCACATTGTTAGGTAGATTGGTTTGGCTATGACCATAGCTAGTTCTGGAGTAAAAGCTTCTATACTAGAACTGGGATGTTGTCAGGGTCCACAGCTTTTGTAATATCTGATGTCTTTGGCCGTTTCTTGATATCTTGTGGAGTGAATCAGATCATCTGAACACAGGCATTTGTGAAGCTTAAGATCTCAAGAGGAGGTTATTGATAAACATCCATTTGGGTCTTCTGGCTGAAGCTATTTCAGCTTCATCATCTTTTTGTGGTGAGGTACAGGACGACCCATTATTGGATATGGGGCTAATTGTTTCGCTACCTTCTCTTCTGGTTACTTCTTTGTCCAATGCTATTATGACTCGATGTGGCAGAACTGCCGAATCTTAATTTGGCCTGTTTAATATGAGATTGTTTGCTGTTTCATCTATTTAGCATGCATGCAGGTGTGCATGTTATTTTTTAAGTTTGCCTGGTGCTGCTCCTGGCGTGCTTTTCTACATCCTTCCATGAACCAGGGTTGAATCCCTGTGTGCTAAGTTTTTCTGTCATTCTATTGACAGCATTTGCTTTGTCGGAAAATGTAAAGCTGTGAAACTTGGTATATTCAGTTTTCTGTTTCCATAGTTTGAAAATATTTGGTGTGCAATTACCAATTTGATTTAATGGTAATACTGTTTACTAAATGACCTTGTTTTTGCAAATCATTTTATGTAAGGCCATTTTATCCACTTTTATAAAGAATTTTGCATTGCTTAATTTTTTTCTAAATAAAGCAAATCCAAACATTCACATAATAGGCACCCATATGAATTATTATTTGTTTCTTCAACACTGATAAACTGTGGGCACATATGGGTTGAGAACATGATATTGGAACTTGGGCTTTGTTATGAGAGGCATCAAGTGCAACAAGAAACAGGTTGTGAATGCCTATAAAACAATGGTTCAACGTTAGTTGGAGTATTATGCTCAATATAGAGTACAATATTTTAGGAAGAATGTGAATGTTTAAGAGGGTGGAGCAAAAAGTTTAGTATAGTTCCAGGGATGAGGGCCTTCACTTTCTTGGATGGATTGGAGAAGCTGCAGCTCTTTTTGGAGAAGGTTGAGAGGAGATTCATTGGAGATGTTCAAAATTACAATGTGGCTTGAATCCGCAACATTCTGCCTGAAGGGATGGTGGCAGCAGATTGAATAATGCTTTTTAAAAAGGGATTGGATAAGCTGCTGAAGATAGAATGTTTGCAAGGTGATGGGAGAATGGTGAAAGACTGGAACAAGTTAAATTTCTGTTGTAGAAATGGCATAACAGATCACATGGCCATCTTCTTTGTTATTACCATTCTATGACTGCATGATTTTGCAAGAATGTTTCACTGCAAGCTTAAAACAATTCTGCATCCGAAGCATATTAGTAATTCTCCAGTTCCAAACTTGGGTCAGTAGAATTTGTCACTTCAACAATTCTGTTGTTATTCTTCATCTGTCTGCTTATGTTTTTCAAATAGATTTTAAGCAAAGACTGATGATAAAACTCAAAAGCATTCTTCAGGTTAATTTGTACAGTGCCAACACTAGCAAAATGATGTGAATATAAAATACACAACGAATTTAATTAGGTTTTTAAAAAAACTGGACAAAGGAAGAGTGCAACAAGCCATCAGTTTATCTTTGTTCATTTTTGAGTTTTTTCCTCAAATTAAACAAATTAATTTTGAATTAATTTTAACTTGTCAGGCAAACAGCAGGGTTATGATTAACAAAACTTATGTTTTGTTATGTGTCTCATAAATTAGGACTCTATATATATCCCCACAACTCAAGTAGCACCAAATTCAATATTTGCACAATCCTGGATTTTGCTTTCCTCGGTTATGATGCCCATTCCTTCCCATTCTCCTCTTTGCTGACAGAGGACAGAAATTTATTATATTTGTACACATTCTCATCTTAATTTCATCAAAAGTCATTTTGGTTTTTGATTCTGGCATCTATCTAGTGTAGCACAATTGCTCAGCAGTTAGCACTACCTCACAGGGACCCGGGTTCAATTCCAGTCTTGGACGACTCTGTGTGGAGTTTGCACATTCTCCCCGTGTGTGTGAGTTTCTTCTAGGTGCTCCGGTTTCCTCCCACCATCCAAAGAAGTTAAGTGAATTGGCAATGCTAAATTGCCCAGTGTGTTCATGGATGTGTAGGTTAGGTGCATTAGTCAGGGGTAAAATGTAGAGTAATGTGGTAGGAGAATGGGTCTGGCTGGGTTGCTTTTCGGAGGGTCAATGTGGACTTGGTGGGCCAAAGGTCCTGTTTCCACACTAGGAATTCTATGATCTTCATCAGTGCTTTGGCTTTACTTTTGTATGCCAGAAATAGGATGTGTTAAGTAATGCATTATTGAGTGATTCTTGCAAGGATAGTTGTGCACTTCTCTTGCTTTTAAAACAGTAAATGTTTTGCTGTAGAGTTTTTACGTCGTGATTAGTGCAAGTATTTGATGTCCAATTTTAGATTATCTATCCAATTTACAGGTATTTCAGTGGTCAAATCTTTGCCTGCTTCTGAAAATGAAAGCTTCCTATGTAAATATTTGAAATCAGAATCCTACCTGTGAAGTGGTTGCAATTATCGACAAGTAAATAATATCTGGGAATGGGTTTCTGATGTTTCCCTCTCAACCTCTTCAGTAACCATTTAAATAGAGTGCATTCTGGTATATTGTACCCTTGCACAATGGAAAATTGCGCTGTAGAAGATCCCTCCAGAAAATTGCTAGACATGTTCAGTAGAAAGTTAGCATTATCCAAACAATGACCACAATTTGTCAATCACATTATAGCCAATTTGCATCAACAAAACACATTTTATACCAGAATGACCTGTATCTTTTCATCACAACTAGAATTCACAGTATTGGTTTCAGCTTTAGAAAAGAAGCATGAATTCACCTGTGTGATCCAGATAAAACAGACAAACACATGACCAGTCAATGTATGCCTGGTCGGGAGCTTAATCAGCTAAAATTGACATTTAACAATTCCTGTTGCATCTCCATGCCAACCATAGTCTGTCGAATGAGCACTCTCTTCTAGTACTATATGAACTGATGCTCCATTTCTAAGTTTGGTTTCTTGGATTGCTGTCCTGATAAGTGCATGGCAAAACGTTCAACTTTTAGCAATGGGAAAACAGCATCTTCAAATAAATTAATTATGAAGAGTGAAGTGATTACTTTTTCAGTAGAAATTCAGATGTGAGAATTGACTTGCGATAAGTATCAGAAGCCAAAGTTAAAAACACATTTCAGTGTCTTCCGTTCTTATTTTACAATATTTAATTTCAGAAAGGTCAATGCTGCTATTGTAAAATGTATTATACAGCCAAAGAAATTGTCACCTGAAATATTTTGCTATAATGTGCAACAAAAAAGGGAAATATCAAGAACTGACTTGGGAACTGTACTTTTACATTTTGTTGCCTTGCCTTAAATAGGTGTGACTAACAGAAATTCAGCATTTTTTTTAACTCTGAAGTTATTTTTTTAAAAAAGCCTTCTTTATTTAATGCTTTATTCAATATAAAACTTGCATTTATTGCAGCTTTTACTTCTTATTTAATCTAATTTAACTTAAGATTTAACTCTTCATTTAACTTCACTATACCTTAGCTTTAACTTAATTCACATTTAACCCTAACTCTTACTTTAAGTTTGTCTTGAATTAACTACAACCATGATTCAAATGAAGGGGCCAACTTTGTTCTTCATGTGGAGCTTGCCTTGTAATTCTTTGTTCTCTCTGAAGGTTCCTACAAGGCATGTACTTTTGAAATGTTTTGGAGGTTTCTCCTCAGAAAATTTTTTGTTCTTTTAACTTAGCTGAAAATATGCTCCGTTTCCAGAAGGATCTCTGGCACTCAGACAATGAATTGATCAAAGCCTGATCATATTGTTCAATTCCAGCAATGGAGTTTGAGTAAATGTTTGGGAGCCATAAGTTTTGACATTCCATATTGCATATAAGGTAGGCTGGTGCTAATATGCTTCAACATATCATGGCACTCGCCTTAATTGATCGACACAGGAAGTGACAGGTCATGGCAGAGTTTAAGCTAGCTGGATCAAATTTCCCAGCATGCTTGACTGTAGCTCTTAACCAGTCCTGTAATTATTTCTGCTGCTGGCCACCTGACCACAAGCTGTTAACAAACAGCTATGAAGATTGTTTGGCCTCAAAACTGAGGCCCAGAATTGTAGGCTGGCTATTGTATGCTGATCATTCATCTGTGCACAGTGGGAATGGCATTTAACCTTGAAATTGTGCACTAATTATCCCCATGTGAGAACAGCACTTTGTTATCCCACACAAAGTGTGTCCTACTCCAGCAAGGTTCAGAGCAAAGGCAGCTCATTGTTTGAATTAGTTTGACACTTGTTTTGGTTACTTTCATACTATTGACGTAAGTGTGGTAGCTCAGAAGGAAGGGAAATCTCATTTTGGTAAAATTCCTCAGAAGCACTTAGTGCTTACTTTCTGTCCAATGTGTATAATCCCATTGTGATCATATTGGTAGCGCCATCTTTGTAACAGGCATCTGTCACTGCTGCTGCTTTGCTGGGCAGTGGCATAGTGCTGTTCCTGCACGTGCAATAAACAGTGGTATTGATGATAAACTCAGCCAAATCAAAATCAGTTCTGCTTTCATGTTTGCAATGTTCACTAAAATATGGCAGAATGGTAATGAAATAATTGCATTCTTCTGAGGAATTTTGAACAAGAATAAAACCGAAAGAGATGAAGGTGTTTCTTGTTTCACTTCCTCAAACCCCTAACATATTTCAATGTTTTCTATTGTTCTCTGTTGTGCTTTTTGTGTTGATCAGCTGACGTTTGTTAATGAGACCTGGTTTGCAAATTATGTAACATTTCTGACACCCCCTAGATGCCTCAAAATAATTTACAGCCAATACATTTTAAACTGTCTAGTTATTGGTTTATTTATTGTCATGGAGGAGAAAGTGAGGGCTGTAGATGCTGGAGATCAGAACTGAAAATGTGTTGCTGGAAAAGCGCAGCAGGTCAGGCAGCATCCAAGAAACAGGAGAATCGACGTTTTGGGCATAAGCCCTTCTTCAGGAATGAGGAAAGTGTGTCCAGCAGGCTAAGATAAAAGGTAGGGAGGAGGGACTTGGGGGAGGGGCTTTGGAAATGCGATAGGTGGAGGGAGGTCAAGGTGAGGGTGATAGGCCGGAGTGGGGTGGGGGCGGAGAGGTCAGGAAGATGATTGCAGGTTAGGAAGGCGGTCTGAGTTCGAGGGAGCAGAAGATGAGGCGCTTTTCCTCCAACCGTCGTGTTGCCATGGTCTGGCGATGGAGGAGTCCAAGGACCTGCATGTCCTTGGTGGAGTGGGGCAGAAGATGAGGCGCTCTTCCATCAACCGTCGTGTTGCCATGGTCTGGCGATGGAGGAGTCCAAGGACCTGCATGTCCTTGGTGGAGTGGGGCAGAAGATGAGGCGCTCTTCCACCAGCCGTCGTGTTGCCATGGTCTGGTGATGGCGATTTATTGTCATGTGTATGTTGCAACAAAATACAGTGAGAAGTGTTGCATAGTGTTGCACCATTCTCCAGTGCCATCTTAAAATATAGAAAAATAAACCAGAATATAGTCGGAAAGCGAAAAAATAAAGAAAAATGTTCAATTTTATTGTCCTCCTTGCCAAATGCTCTGCCTGGGCCTGGTGGCCAGACACAAGTCCCCTTCATCACGTCGCTGCCACTGGAACAAAAGTCTGCCACTTTTCAGTAGCAACTGTCCTCCAACAACGACTTCACCATTGAATCCTTTTCCGGCCTTGCCAATGCAGATGGCACCAGATACCATACCAAACTTGACTCTGTTGCTGCTGTAAATCCATTTCATGCCCACTTTGTTGATGCAGTCGTTGCTGATGCCACCAGGTTTTGTACTCGACCCAAACTTGCCTCCGCCACCTCCATGAATCCCAGCTTGATGCAGGTATCGCTGGGAGCCCAGACTCATTTCCATCTCGGCAGCAATGAGTCAGCGGTAGGCACACCTCATCAGAAACTGCCAGGATCCCAAACTATCCTCCGCTGCCTCCACAAATCTGCACTGCTCTGCCTATTTGCCGATGCCAATGGATGCCTTTGCTGCATTGATGCTGAGAGAATGTTTCTTGATGGAGATTCCTTTCACTGTGAAGAAGGAGTCCTTCATGTTGCAGAGCCAAGGCCAGGGCCAGATCCTGATCACACCAAACTGGCAGACACTCACTCCCATTAACAGTGAGATCACATCAGAGGTTCCCCCCACTCTCCCGCGTTCTCTCCCGATCTCTCTCTCTCTCTTCCTGTCTTGCTCAGCTCCTGCTAAAGTGTCCTGGACTACTTGAAGCATAGCCCAGAAATTGAATCTCAGATTATTATCCTGTATGGGGATTATTGTTGCTTTTGGTAGTTATTTTGAATAGCCTTGGATCTCTCAGGAGTTAGCTATTTTGATGAAAGGTACAGTGTTAATTTAATATCAATGTATTCAGTTGGGATGTTGAGGAATATATGTTACATTTTACACTTATGTATGACACATTTTATGCATTTCCCTGAAATTAGAAGAGCACTTCTTTCCTCAAATATGGTGGTCTTTGCACTTACAAGTGTGATTCTTTTTATTAACAATAAAGCTGATGAGCAGAATGTTGTCAGAAGTTGCTTGGATGCAAATTCAAAATTTTGTGTTGCTCATTTGGTTAGTTTTTGACAATGATATTTGTAAGTTTTACAGGGTTGCTTATGAAGCAGGAAGTGTAGTAAATTCAAAACTATTATTACAGATGTTGCTGTATTTTTAAGAGATGCTACCAATTATCATGGTTCATCAATTATTTTTCTGTGGCAGTTGATCGGAGAAATGAAGGCAGCGATATAATGATCAGTGTCTCTAGTCTAAAAGAAGCTGAAGTCAGTCTCTGGAATGCCCAACGGGAAGAGATGAACACTACATAATGAATGGTAATAGAGAAGACACTAAGTAAAAGAAGAGGCCATTAGGTGATATTTTTCTCTGGCAACTTCACAACTTTGTGCTTGGCTTTTCCAATTTCTCATTAAAATACTGTATTGTTATTGCTAGTATACTGGACATCAATTTGAAGCATAAACCAGAAGTTGAATCTCAGATCTTCTTCTCCTGTATAGATTATTGTTGTCTTGAGTAGTTATTTTGCCAGTAGACCATTGAGGAAGTTCTCCATTCTCTACAACCTTACAGTCACCTAAAGTTGTCCAGTAAACCACACCTGTCATGTTAATTTTAATGAATTTTAAATTTCAACCAGTGACTTTCTGAATGGCCTTGGATATCTCTGGAGTCATGTTAGCTTTTTCAGGTGGAAGCTACAATCTTAATTTGGTAAGATGTATTTGGTTGGGATGTTAAGGCTGAACACACACTTTAAGAAAGCTGAATTAACCACTGTGGTGGCAAGTTCATTTATGCAGCACTATGTGGATTCTGGGTTTGCATAACACTTTCTGATGAGTCTTGTTCTTATTTGCGATATTTTATAGGTGGTAAAGTATCACATCCTACATGGGTTGGTACATCAATCACTTTGTTTCAGCAGCACTTACAATGTTGCCAACCACATATCAGCTAATCACAATACAGTCATGATTTTGAGGCTGGAGAGCTTGCATGGTTTTTTCTAACCAGTTGCTTGGTGTCTGGAGGTTGAAAGAGGAGGGAGATATGAATCTGGTAGTTGGCAACGTTTCATTGAAAGTTAACTATTATAATACCTTTTAATATTAATGTGGGGTAGCAATGTAATTAAATTGCTTAACATTGGAAAACTTTTTAAAAGTAGATTATTTTTATCTCTTCTGTTTACAGTTGATCACTAAATTTATTTAAAATGGGCCTTTGAAACCAGTGAGACCTTGAATTTTGGAATGAAAGTTGAAGGTAGAGGTTTCTGTTTATTAATGTGGCCACATTGACAGCATAGAACAGATTTAGTTGACCAAAACTAGGGAAAGTGGTTGTGGATATATTCTGATAGTGATATTTTTCACTTTTGAGCATGTATTTTTGTGAGTTGCTTCCTTCAAGAAACATTGTGTAAATTAAGTATTTTCACTCATACATCTTAGTTTTAACATTATTTTTGTTTTAATTTGTCTTTTTTTAAATGTTTCCAATGCTGATTTCATTTTAATTAATGTTTTTGTTTTTTCCTTTTCTCTCCTTTCAGGTTTTACAGAGTTTCACTGATGTCCACTCATAAGAACATGGTCACCATTTTTGTATTAAAAATAGAAGTATTACAGGTTTTGCAAGAAGTTCAATGGAAAATGAGTTAAATAGGTGCTTGACTTCTGTAGTTATAATTGAGGGTGTAAATAATTACCATTCAGAAGTTGGAAGTATTTCACTTTCTACAAGTAAAAGATCGAATGTTCCATAAATGTGACAAATTGCCTTTATCTATTAGCATTGTGTACTGACATTAGATTAGATTCCCTACAGTGTGGAAACAGGCCTTTCGGCCCAACAAGTCCACACCGACCCTCCGAAGAGTAACCCACCCCCTTATGACTAATGCTCCTGACAACTATGGTCAATTTACCATGGCCAATTCACCTGACCTGCACATCTTTGTGACTGTGGGAGGAAACCGGAGCACCCGGAGGAAACCCATGCAGACACTGGGAGAATGTGCAAATTCCATGCAGACAGTCGTCCGAGGCTGGACTCGAACCTGGGACCCTGGCACTGTGAGGCAGCAGTGCTAGCCACTGTGACACCCCCATTATTCATTTGTCCATTTTAGAATTTTCATGTTGATGACTTGTATTTTTCAGCTGTATTGTGCAAATTTTAAATCAGTTGCCAAAATTGAAGAGAACAGTTAACAAGTTGCCAAAAATAGCCTAAATTTAAGATCTCTAGAACTTGGTATTGCATAGAAATTTGATCATTTCATAGGATTTTGATCTTTTCTGTTCCTTTTTTTAACTGTTTGCAGTTCTATAGATCAAGCAAACAGGACAGTTAATTAGAAGATGTGTTTTCTTTTGGAAGGAATTTTAGAAGGCAGTTGAGTCATTTTCTTTCAAATGAAAACATGGCAGTCAGATGGATTTCTACCCATTTGCAGCACCACTGAGGGAGAACCTATCCACACGTGACCCAAATTGCCATGATGTCAGTTGAAATACCTTCTTCCATAAAGAGATCTTGATTGATTTTAAAGCTTGGAAAAATTAATTTGAGAGAAAGTATCACCTGTGACCCTTTCTTAGTTGTATAAACATCATATAGAGAAAAGTATGTTAATATGTGAAGTTGTATAAAAATTGACTTGACTGTTGTAAAGTTATGACTGCTTAAAAAATCTTTTGTATATTATAGTTATCTTGGATGTCATCAAGTTGTACATATTTTAGCGCAACTTTACGAAGTAATCTGCCTATTGGCCATAATGGTCTGAAAATGTCTGATCTCAGAACCTTGCATTCTGAAGGCTTGTGTGGCACAGTGTTAGTGTCCTAACCACTTGGTCAAGTGGCCTTTGTTCAAGTCCACCTACCCCAGTGATATGTCATTTTATATCAGAACAGATAGATTAAAAATACACACAGAAATCATCTGTATCATTTAATAGTCATCTATATCACTTGTTTCAAAACAAAGCTTGAACAGTTTGACTTTTCTGAGTTTGATCATCTGTTTGTAAAAGAAGAAAGATCTGTACAAGATTTGCTAATTCCTAGATATTTTGACAATTGGTGTAATTATAAGATTAAAATATTGAAGATATTCAACTTTGACCATCCAATGGTATGCAATGGTAGCCACTTTTGAAAATAAGTTATCTGTTGCTGTCCAAATGTAAAACTTAATAGCATGTTTTCAAAGTTGACAGTTTCAAGAAAAAAAATGAGTAAATTCAATTTTGGATTGTCAGTTGGTCAAGGATAGAACATTGGAGCCTACTAATCACTTAAAATGTTATTATTTATAATGACACACATTGCACTTTCAATAAAATAAAATACTTTATTTCTGCTCCTATCTCATGTCCATTCCTTGAATGCAATTATCACCCAATTGATAGAAGATTAACAGATTATGTACTCCAATTTTTTTTTTCTTCCAGCTTTTCCCATGTTTTCTGGGTTTGTTATAATTCTGACCTTAGAGTCAACTTGTTGGATTTGGCAACTGTTTTTACAGTTGAATGCCCTTCCTACTTTCCATATATCCTGTGCTGGTAACCATAGTTTTTTTGAAACGCAGTTGCTCATGCTCTCAACTCCTGCCATAAGCATATTGGAAGACTTTCCAGATTGATGTTTAACTTGTTTGTTTGTGTTGTGACACACCTTCCATAGCCATCAAGATTTGAAGAGGGACTTGAATGTGGACTTTCTGGCCCAGTGGTAGGGATGCATCCTGTGTGCCTCAAAGCCTTTTGTAATAATTTTATTTTTACTTTTTCTGTGCAGTCTCTGCCTCTTAATAGAATCATAGCTGATCTTCCACATTAACACTATCTTCCCATCCAATCCTGTATCCTTTGGTTCCATCAGTATCCAAAAATTCATCAGTCTCTGTCAGACTGTTTTGCAGCCATGGGGATAGAGAATTCCTCAGAGCTACTGCACTTCGAGTGAAGGATCTTTTTGTGTTTGTCTTAACTGGCCAATCTCCTCGTTTGAGATGGTTATCCTTATTTTTATTAGTTTCACAATCTCCTCATTAAGTCACTTGTTCCTTTTAGCAGGATTTTTAACTGCCGATAAGAAGGTGGGCAAATTGTTTTCACAGCTTTAAGGCTTTTGCTTTGTGTGATCATTTTGTCACCTGATGACATCATTGGCTGACAAATTCCAAGTGCATGACAATCAACTACACACCAACTCATTCCGAAGACAGTATGTGTCTATCTTGAAGTCAAGGATAAGCAGCACCTCACTGAACTGGAGGTTATGAACCCAATGAGAAAATACTCCTGGTGCCTTTGACATTTCTGACACCATCTATTCCAAGTGAAACAGTTCTGAGAAAATTGATGTTTCTCCTGCAGTCAGTTTATGTCCAAAGTATTGGTTCTGGTTTAATTTATGTCTGCGGAGAGCACATTGTCAGCGAGAAACATTGGCTTTTATTTAGGGGATGTAATCCTGTCCAACTGGGTAACTTGCAAATTGATAGATTTCCCAAACATAAGTGCCTTTATTGTCTTCCATGTCCAGTTTCATTTGATTATTTCATGGAAGTGTTTACTTAGCAGCATAGGTATCTCACCAGAAACGACATCAATTTCTAAATGTTTTCTCCAGCTACTTTGCACAAATTTTCTTTTCATTTTTATATTCTTTACCTTTGGATCGATCATCAATGTTTAATTAAAATAACATTTTAACCAATCTACTATATTGCACACTGCTGCTTGTCTTCTGATTCTGCTTGTCTCTGCCGTTCTGTTTGGAAATTTATGCTTACAATTCTTTTACTCGTGGTTTCTGCTCTTTTTCTATTTGATCTTTGAATCAATATGAATGTTAGGCTAGCTGATTCACAGTTTCCTAGACTTGTTCTACTTGTAACATTCTGGCATGTTTGTTTTTCTAATTACATTTATATATGTAATAGTTACTGTGATTTTCTTCCTGAGCTTTGACATGTATAGATGAACTTTATCTCAAGTTTGACCAGTTTAACAATTAGTTTTCCCAACATCCTTTTTATCTTAAATATACTTGCATCTGTTTTCATATGAAAGAGCTGCAAACTCAACTGCCTGATTCTCTGCTCTCACTGACCTTCACATCCAGTCTTCTCCTCTGAGACATTCATCCAACTTCCTCTTTGTTCTTTTCATGTGATCCAATATTGTACTCACACTTGCCTTTACATTCTGGCTCATTAACAATTGTTACAATTTTCAGTATTTCTCTTTATGATATTGCAGTACTCTTGAGGAAGAGTAATAGAGGCTTCATTATGATTCCTGAAGAAGGGCTCATGCCCGAAACGTCGATTCTCCTGCTCCTTGGATGCTGCCTGACCTGCGCTTTTCCAGCAACACATTTTCAGCTTCATTATGGATGATTGAATTGACATTAGCACAGACATTAAAAAAACACTTTGGTAGCATTTCACTCTCCTATTTAAAAAAATGTCACAATGCTTAGCAATAGGTTTTACTTTTTGCCTTGTTCAAGCAGCTGTATAAATGTCAAGGGCTTTGTCTTCAAGTTATGCCGTTAGCCTCTCTGCTTCAGCATTCTCTCCTGTTTGGGAGTTTTGAGAAGATTTGTAGCTCAGGTTGAGGTTCTGGATATAATTTCGCTTGCTGAGCTGGAAGGTTAGTTTTCAGACGTTTCGTCACCATACTAGGTAACATCAGTGAGGCAAAAGTGAGGACTGCAGATGCTGGAGATTAGAGTCGAGAGTGTGGTGCTAGAAAAGCACAGAAGGTCAGGCAGCATCTGAGCAGGAAAACTGATGTTTCAGGCAAAAGCCCTTCATCAGAAATGAGTGATGGTAGCACTGGGGAAGCACTGATGATATGACCCGCTTTCTATTTGTGAAGGAAACCTAAACACAAATAGAAAGCGGGTCATAATACCAGTGCTTCATTGGAGGCTCACTGATGTTACCTAGTATGGTGACAAAACGAACCTTGCAGCTCAGTGAGCAATCTTATATTCATATTCTCTCCTGTGTTTTGTGCTTTTCATTTAAAAACCTCATTTTTTTCCTCTGCGTTTTCTTTTCTCTCTTAACCTTTGTACCCAGTGATAACTTCAGTCATTTCAATCTAAAGTACTTGTCACAGTTTTCTTTTTAGACATTTTACCAATTACACTACAGCAGTTGCTCCACTGTCAACTTAATCACCTCCTCATATTTGTTTTTGATGACTTAGTTCCCTGTAGTATAATCACTGACTTATAGAGTCATAGAGATGTACAGCATGGAAACAAACTCTTCGGTCCAACCCGTCCATGCCAACCAGATATCCCAACCCAATCTAGTCCCACCTGCCTGCACCCGGCTCATATCCCTCCAAACCCTTCCTATTCATATACCCATCCAAATGCCTCTTAAATGCTGCAATTGTACCAGCGTACACCACATCCTGTGGCAGCTCATTCCATTCACGTACCACCCTCTGCGTGAAAATGTTGCCCCTTAGGCCTCTTTTATATCTTTCCCCTCTCACCCTAAACCTATGCCCTCTA
>NC_057712.1:56262065-56350906 GCF_004010195.1 Chiloscyllium plagiosum
CTCATCAATCTTCTTTGTTACTTCTTCAAAATACTCAATCAAGTTTGTGAGACATGATTTCCCACACACAAAGCCGTGTTGACTATCCCTAATCAGTCCTTGCCTTTCCAAATGCATGTACATCCTGTCCCTCAGGATTTCCTCCAACAACTTACCCGCCACTGAGGTCAGGCTCACCGGTCTATAGTTCTCTGGCTTGTCTTTACCACCCTTCTTAAACAGTGGCACCACATTTGCCAACGTCCAGTCTTCTGGCACTTCATCTGTGACTATCGATGATACAAATATCTCAGCAAGAGGCCCAGCAATCACTTCTCTAGCTTCCCACAGAGTTCTCGGGTACACCTGATCAGGTCCTGGGGATTTATCCAGCTTTAACTGTTTCAAGACATCCAGCATTTCCTCTTCTGTAATCTGGACATTTTGCAAGATGTCACCATCTATTTCCCTACAGTCTATATCTTCCATATCCTTTTCCACAGTAAATACTGATGCAAAATATTCATTTAGTATCTCCCCCATTTTCTGTGGCTCCACACAAAGGCTGCCTTGCTGATCTTTTGAGGGGCCCTATTCTCTCCCTAGTTACCCTTTTGTCCTTAATATATTTGTAAAAACCCTTTGGATTCTCCTTAATTCTATTTGCCAAAACTATCTCATGTCTCCTTTTTGCCCTCCTGATTTCCCTCTTAAGTGTATTCCTATTTCCTTTACACGCTTCTAAAGATTCACTCGATCTATCCTGTCTATACCTGACATATGCTTCCTTCTTTTTCTTAACCAAACCCTCAATTTCTTTAGTCATCCAGCATTCCGTATTCCTACCAGCCTTTCCTTTCACCCGAACAGGAATATACTTTCTCTGGATTCTTGTTATCTCATTTCTGAAGGCTTCCCATTTTCCAGCTATCCCTTTACCTGCGAACATCTGCCTCCAACCAGCTTTTGAAAGTTCTTGCCTAATTCTGTCAAAATTGGCCTTTCTCCAATTTAGAACTTCAACTTTTAGATCTGGTGTATCCTTTTCCATCACTATTTTAAAACTAATGGAATTATGGTCGCTGGCCCCGAAGTGCTCCCCCACTGACACCCTGCCTTATTTCCCAACAGTAGGTCAAGTTTTGCACCTTCTCTCATCGGTATATCCACATACTGAATCAGAAAATTGTCTTGTATGCACTTAAGAAATTCCTCTCCATCTAAACCTTTAACACTATGGCAGTCCCAGTCGATGTTTGGAAAGTTAAAATCCCCAACCATAACCACACTATTATTCTTACAGATAGCTGAGATCTCCTTACAAGTTTGTTTCTCACTTTCCCTCTGACTATTGGGGGTCTATAATACAATCCCAATAAGGTGATCATCCCTTTCTTATTTCTCAGTTCCACCCAAATAACTTCCCTGGATGTATTTCCGAGAATATCTTCCCTCAGCACAGCTGTATTGCTATCCCTTATCAAAAATGCCATTCCCCCTCCTCTCTCACCTCCCATTCTATCCTTCCTGTAGCATTTTGCACCCTTCCTGTTCACACAGTGCAGCCTCTTCCTCCCTTAGTCATGGAACAAAGTTAGCATCCATCTGGCCAAACCAATTGCAGCATCTAACATATCCATGCTTCACTGTCCCTATATACTATTACAGAATCATTCTGAAATGCAAGCTTATCAATGACTAGCTGGCAACTCAATCTGCCTCCTGTTTCTACCCTATCATTTGTACATTTTTCCTGAATGTTTTTATCCCTATATACCTCTAATTTTCCAGCCACTGTAGAATTTATATTTATATGGTTCATTCTCTCTCTCTCTCTTGTCTTCCCTGTAAAGTTTTTGTTATCCATAAGATCAATCATTTGTTTCCTTACCCCTTTCTTACTCAATTCCTTAATCACTCAACCTCTATACCTTCAAATGCTGGGAGTCTATACATATCCATTGATCAAAGTCTTGACATTTCAAACAGGAATTTGTTGTCTTTTCTTTAGAGCCATATCCAGAGATCTCCAAGAATCCCACCGTCTGACATCTCCACTTGCTCATCTTCAGACTGCCCCCAAGTGATGTCATCTGTTGTCATGCACTCGAGCTAATAATGTTCAGCATTATTCCTTTGAGGCCATTGTCTAATACATTTTGCCAACCATCTGAAAGGATCTGAATTAACTGAATTTGCAACTCAACATTGAGGAAATAAGTTATTGTATTCAGTCCTTGCCGTAAACTCCACTTCCTTGCCTTCAGCTGAATCAGACTATTTGTAGCTTTGTCATCCTGTTCAGTCCTGAGTAAGCTTTTAAACTCCACATTCTCTCTCCATATCATTTATGCACTGTCATAATTAAGTCTGTCTGACATTGAAGCTCTTGAAGCCTTTATGTTCAGACATTCGTACTCTAATGCTCATCTTCAATCTTTAACATTCCATAAACATTCAGTTTTTGCCAAACTCTTCCTGTGTTCTTTTCCAAATTGATCATATTGCCTGTTACCACATCCTTGTTTACTTTGGTATTTCATGTTCTTTCCATACTTTGTTTTGCAATTCTACTCGTGTTTCCTCCACCTTTTTCTTCCTTTCCTGGTATTGCATTGTGTGCCCTCACATCTATGAAGTGCGTTGCAGCTTTTGTTTAAACAAAGCAATAACTGTCAGTTACACCTCATTATTACAACGTAATTCTCTTATCTGATACTGGATGACAATAAAATGAAAGAACTTGTACCTAGATTTTGAGCCTGATCAGTGCGACAGATTAGGACAAGTAAACCCTCATTGAAAATGGAGGGAATGAAAGTGAACATTTAAAAGGGAGAGTGGCTGGGAGATGTTTGGGGTGTCTTTGGAGCTAAGACATGAACACCTTAAATAAGTACAGTGAAAAGATCAAGATTTTGGGTTTTATTGTGCCTTCTGGGCATTGTTGAATGTTAATTGCACAAGTTTGATTTTCCAGGAAGAAGCTTCTCTGAATGGACAACAAATGGCAAAGATGGAGCTTCACGTTAATGGATTGCTGTAGATGTTGTGAAATTACAGGAAGGCCAATATCAAAATGTATACATAATAGGCATTCATTTTCAGGTTGGAAGTCAGGAGCATGTTCTTGAAAATGTTACTTTCATATTCAGGCATCACCTTAGAAGAGAAAACAGTATGGAATTGTTCAGATTTTGGAAAATGAATAGATTGGGCTATTGTGCTGAATGCTGTGAAATAAAGAAAAAAATTGCTTTTCTTCATGTTCTTGTATTTGAAAATTTCAGTTGTGCAACAAAAGAAAAATAAGCCTAACAGAAGCTGGTAAGCAAAAGTAGAAATTAATAAGGTTAAAGAAAAACAAAAGTTGGCAACACTGCTGTCAGTGGACTTTAATTGGTGTTTCCAAAACATGCTATGTATATTGTGATCTGGTGTTGGTTGCACACAAATAAAAATCATGTTGTGTCATAAAATCTTATGAGTTAACTGAAACTCCTATAAAAGAATATTTTAGAAAATCCTGTTCACTGCTCCTCAGTTCATATCTGTAATTTTAGGTTTTTTTTTTGTGCATGCATCACTATAATTACCTCATATTTGAAGGTAGGTGCTGTTACATGTTCCATCTTTTGTACACGAAACCAAACAATTCTCTTGAATCTTTATAGTACTAAAAGTTTGCAGTGAGTCAAAATTGGCAAACTGTTTCTAAATTAAGATTCGTTTCAGAGGACTCGAATGGAGCAGAGGAATGGAATTTTGATACTTCAGGTAAATTCCAAAATTGTTGTTTTAATTCTTCTAGGTAGTTTACATGCAAGTTTGAAGCATCAAAACTCAATTTTAATTTTCTCAACTTTCATTACCTTGCTTATGAAAAGTTGTCATGTTTAGCTGCGAAGAGCTGAAACGCTTAGTGTGACCTGAGTTAGTTGAATTCAAACTGGAACAATAGAGGTACTACACTGGCCTCATCACTTCAAGTTAAGGGAGAATACCAGTTGGTTCAATCTGGTTTGTATAGAGGTTTCCCTGGGGGCAGCAAATAGTAATTTGCTGCCGAGTACCTTTTAACCAATGCTTTGTTTTATGTTTTAGATTATGTAAGTTAAATTACATTATACAATGATTCTATCAAGTGAGAGACAATATTTGGCATCTTTTGAAAGCAATCATATTTGGTGCAGCACAGTGGTGTGGTTAGTGCTGCTGCCTCACAGCACAAAGGTTTGATTTCGCTCGTGCATCTTTGTGGAGTTTACACATTGACCTTGTGTCTGTGTGGATTTTCTCCATGTGTTCCAGTTTCCTCTGACCGTCTAAAGATATGCTGGTTAGGTGGATTATGCTAAATTGTCCATACTGTCCAGGGATGTGCAGGCTAGTTGGATTAGCCATGGGAAATGCAGGATTACAGAGATAGGTTGGTGGGATGCTTTTCTGAGGGTCAGTGTGGAATCGATAGATTGAACAGCCTGTTTCCTCACTGTAGAGATATTATGATTCTATATTTTCACTTCCAAAAAGGGTACTTAATTTTTCAGGAGAATCTTTGAGATAACATGAAAGCAGATTTCTTTGTGCAAGAGTTCCTGTTTCTCTTGATAGAGTTTTTCAATCTGTTACCAGAAAATAATGTGCGGTTGACATCAATTTTGACTTTCCATTTCAAAAATATTGGCAGACCGATTATTATTAGCTGCTGCTTAGTTTTCCTCCACATGCGTGAGGTTGGAATTGTTGAAGAAAGAAAGAAGTCCAAGCATGGTAAAATTAAAAGTCTGGGTAATCTCAAGTTATTTAGTCCTTCCCATTGAAGATTACATTTCCAGATTTGTTCTTCTGAGACTGCTGTATTGTGGAGTCAAGTACTGAAAGGACATGTTATTTTTGTCTTTTTAAAACTCTGAACTGCATTTCGAACTATTTTTAAAAATTGATTTCCCAGGATGGCTCCATAATTTCACAGCATTTGATACTTAGTGTCAACTTACTTTTTGTGGATGTAGGTTCCTGCCCAAGGAGTTGTTCACAAGAGAAGCTGAATGGTTCTCAGCTGATTGAGCAGGTTGAAACTGGAAACAAGTTACAGGTACAGAGAGAGAAAGACACAGAAGTATATGTTCTTGTTATTCTCTACAAAAAAAAGCCTGTCCTCTGCAGTATTTTTAAAAATCAGTTTAACTGTAAAGAAAGCCAGTTATTTTACATGCAGGTTTTGAGAACTGGGACTTCTGAATTCATACTCAGAGATATTTTCCAGGTGAATCACTCACTCTGTATATCTTAGAAACCAGTGGAAGCTTCCAAAGAAATAACATTAAACCCCAAGATTCTGGCTAGCTAAAGTAGGAATATCTCATCATTGAAATCAGGATGACTGATTTTTCTGTTTGTTTTTTCTACCCCCTTGTATTAAAGGGGGTGTTTATGATGGGATGCCAATGGTTTACATCTGTTTATTTGTAGCTATTGTCTAATTACATATAAATAATCATTCTTGTTTTGTGCAGAAACCAGATCTGTGCTTTCTACCAACCTTGGTCTGAAACTCGGGTAAATTGGAACACTCTATGGGACTTAAATATAACTTTAACATTTGATACAACTCTGGGAACAGTAGGGCTTGATTTGCAGTACACTGCCCCATTAAGTCATGACAAGGTTTGGGGCTCATTTGGATTGGTTTGAAAACAGGCAATGTGTTGTTTAAGGGTGAGTTTATAAGGGATGAGTTTGAATTATTAATCTTATGGGTCAGTGGTTTATATCTCTTTGTGAATATAATTTAGTTGCTTTTGTAATAATTCTTGCTTAATACAGAAACATGGTCCATGCTTTCTATCAACCTTGGGCTGGAAGCCAGATAAATTAGGGTCCTGTGCATACTTTAAATAAAAATGTCAACATTTAGTATAACTCAGAGAATAGAGGGGTATGACTTATAGCTGGCTACCCCAGTATATTGTAAGAGGGCACACAGCAGTGCCTGCAATACTGCCCTTTTCAGAAAGTTAACTTATTCCAATTTGGTCAGTATTGGATAGGGAATGTCAGACGCTTTAAGGAGAAAGAAGGTTGAAGACTAAGACCGAGTTCTATTTTATAGGAGCTTTCGTACTTCCATTAAAGAAGATACTGTAATGCTGCATTTAAAATGTCTTGTTGCTACCTGGTCAACTGAAACTGGAGCAGGCTATGAATGGCATCTACTGCGAGGAAGGCTGTACATGAATGACCAGTGCTTCAAACTAGTGCTTGATTCTCTATTCTTTTGACAGTCATCTTGCTGTGTTTTTAAAAATAAATGAAGAAAGTAAGTCTGTTACAAGCAAACCATTGAAATCTTCACCCATAGACCCTGCTTCTGCACACAGCCGTGGTCCTGTTTATAGTCCCTTGACCAACACCTCCAGATTGGCTTCATTTGTTTTCCATCTCAGATGCTGATTGTCAGATTGCTGAACGAATGCTATCTCACTCCATTTTACATACACAAGCCAGTATTGCCACAATCTATTTATGGCACTAAAGTCCAGTCCATTGTATTCAGTTCTCTTAATAAATACAATGTTTTTTTTCCCCAAGTTTTTTGCCTTATTGCACTCTGAACTTTGTCAATGTTGCTCAAATGCCAGAGTCTTCTGATGATGTGATTTGCTTTTAATAGATTCCTTTGATGGATATCTACATTGTGTTTTATATCTTATTATGCTTTTCCAGAATTTGTTACTGCCATTTTGCTTGAAGGCTTCAGTTTCAGCAGGGAGAACCTATGTGCATCTCTTCACGTCTTGCTTCATAATCTAGAAATGTGTCTTGGATATTTTTCCAAGGAATTTTTTATAGCGAATAGAATTATAACCCTGTCTAAGCATGCCAGAGAATCTTTCAGCAGTACCTTTTGCCGAGTTCTCTGGTTCAAGCAAATGTTGATGTATCCTTTCTATTTGAAATGATTTATTTAAAGACCTTTATTTTGTTTATTTCACATTTTGATTATTTCAGTGACAAAAATGAAATCTGCCTAATTTGGAATGCAATCTTGTGTGTTTATCAAAACTGGTGACAGCTTTATTGTATACCTATTCTACAAAGTAGCAAACTTGATGAATCTGACATGATTTTCTGAGAGGGGGTGGCTCAGTGATTAGCAGTATTGTCTCATCAAGCCAGGGAGCAGGGTTCAATTCCAGCATTGGTTGCCTGCCTGTGTCGGTTTCCTTCAACTGCTTCAGTTTCCTTCCAATAGAGATGTGCAGGTTAAGTGGATTGACCATGTTAAATTGCCCATAGTACCTAGGGATGTGCAGACTACGTGGATTTGCCATGGTGAAATACATGACTGGGTTTGGGGGATAGGTCTGGGTGGGATGCTTCTCAGAGGGCTGGTGTGGATTCTGGGCTGAATGGCCTGCTTCCAAACTATAGGGATTCGATGATTCTATGACTCGATACTGAACCTTCCAGTATCCTTTTCGTTGAGTTTCATGGAGGGTAACTATGCATGAGACCTAGAATTTTCTTGTTCGATCATCTCAAACTTACCTGATTCAGATTAGATTTTTTTAGATTACATTACAGCGTGGAAACAGGCCCTTCAGCCCAACAAGTCCACACCGACCCGCCGAAGCGCAACCCACCCATACCCCTACATTTACCCCTTACCTAACAGTACGGGCAATTTAACATGGTCAATTCACCTGACCTGCACATCTTTGGACTGTGGGAGGAAACCGGAGCACCCGGAGGAAACCCACGCAGACACGGGGAGAACGTGCAAACTCCACACAGTCAGTCGCCTGAGGCGGGAATTGAACCCGGGTCTCAGGCGCTGTGAGGCAGCAGTGCTAACCACTGTGCCACCGTGCCGCCCACAAATATGCACCATACCCCAAAGGTGTGTGTCTTATCTGATTCTAGCCCTATTCTGCCGCTCACTGTTGCTGAAAAAACTTACCGTTGCTGCAATATCCCAGAAATGCAGGTACCCTGGTGTTGATGCCATCTTGCAGCTCCAACTAGCCAAGTGCTGGCTGTCCAGAGCTGCCCTGCACCTTCAACATAGTTGCACAGAAACCATTAATCAACATTTCTCCCAGCATGCATGTAGCATGACTGACACTTCCTTGCACATAAAACTGCACATTCCCAACATGGTCTTTAAGCACCTAGTCTCACTGGTCTGTCATCACTTCCTATTTTATGAACTCCTCTAGGTGTCGAATATTTTAGAACATCAGCTTTTATTTACAAAAACCAAATAAACAGAAATCAAAATTTCCCAACTGACGTTAAATTATCTCTTGTTGAGCAAAATGTGTTTTTATAGTCAAAATGTGGTCACTAAACTGAGCTCATGTTTGTCACCAGTTCCAATAATGAAGTCTTGCCTACCTTATTATGCTTGATGTGGCACTTCTTTCTATTGCACATGATGTTCTTTCAGCTCAATGACCTTATCCTCAAGATTGCTCTCAGTTTCACAATTCCTCAGTGTTCAACACCTTCTCTCTTTGTCCAGCATAACTGCATCAAGCACAGCATGTTGTGAATACAAGATGTATTTTTCTGGAAGACTGAATAGTCTTCCAGTCCTTCAGACAAGTTTAAGCAGCTGTACTTCAACTTCAGGAGCCCTGCCATCTGCTCCACCGTGGCTGTGATTGAAGAATTTTTTTTTATATGTCTGCTGCACCTCAAATAGCGGGTTGCATGATCAAGTCATAAATCATGATTGCAGACAGTATCAATGCCCTCAAACACAGCAGTACAAAATTGTTCTTTAAAGAAAGTGGAATCTGTCTCAAGGCTTCTTGGAAGGAATCAATCATAAGCAATCATGTGCAAGTTCTCTGCAGCCATCACCTTAATGGCTATCAGAATAGGATACCCACTGATTCCCCAAAAATAGGAGAGCCAAAAAAAACTGCAGATGTGGAGTTGAAGACTTATACCCAAAACCTCTACTTCTCCACCCCTTGATGCTGCCTGACTTGTTGTGTTCTTCCAGCTTCCTGCTTGTCTACTTTGGATTCTAGCAGCAGCAGTTTTTCTTTGTCACAAACTGCTGGCTGCAGGAGCGGTACCGGTGAACTGAGGGAATCAGTAGCTATCTTATTCTGGTTGTCATCAAGGTAATGTCTGTTTGTCTAATTAGCATAATTTGTGACAGCATCTCAGGAATTCCTAAGCCTGTGCCAACATTGCACTTCACTCATCCAAAGGAATTGGCACTGAGGATAAAAGGCTTCTTTGACTGCGACACATTCTTACAAACTCATCAGCTTATAAACCAGTGGTGGAAGCTGTTCAGCTTCCGCTGGTTCAGGGTTTGCTTGATTATCCCTGCTCCATCTTCCTTCATCCTTGTTACATAGCAGCATCTGCAATGATGACACCTGGTATACCTGTCTGTCAGTTACACTGGCAATGAACCTATGTCAGAGACAAAAGATGTTTTTGACAATGAGAACAATCAGCAGTCATGTCATTTATAAAATGCAATGCTCACCTGTTGAGTCAGATGTATTCTGACATGGAGGGCCATGGAATTACTTGTTTTGTTAATTTGACATGAGACCTTATTTTGGTGTGTGCTCTACTGGTCTGGCTGGAGAGAGAGTAGTGGAGTGAAAGTGCTGCGGGAAGACTAATTGAGTCAGTCATACAGCATGGAACAGACTCTTCAGTCCAACCAGTCTGTGCCAACCATAATCTCAAACTAAACAAGTCCCACCTGCCTGCACTTGGTCCATATCCCTCCAAATATTACTTATCTAAATCTCTTTTAAACATTGTAACTGTACCTGCATCCACCACTTCCTCTGGAAGTTCATTCCACACACGAACCACTGTCAGTTTAAAAAAAGCATTGCCCCTCACGTCACTACAAAAAGCATCTTTAATTTTGCCTACAGTTTAAGTGAACATTACATTTTACATTACATTACAGTGTTGAAACAGGCCCTTCGGCCCAACAAGTCCACACCGACCCGCCGAAGTGCAACCCACCCATACCCCTACATTTACCCCTTACCTAACACTATGGGCAATTTAGTATGGCCAATTCACCTGACCTGCACATCTTTGGACTGTGGGAGGAAACCGGAGCACCTGTAAGAAACCCACGCAGACACAGGGAGAACGTGCAAACTCCACACAGTCAGTCACCTGAATTGAACCCGGGTCTCAGGCGCTGTGTGGCAGCAGTGCTAACTACTGTGCCACCGTGCCGCCACCGTGAAGAGTTAATCAGTTCCATAACACTAGGTTATCTTGCCTTAGCTATGTTGTGAGCTGCAGGTGCTACTGGTATGATCACCTGTGATTACTTCTGTTCCACAGAGATACCCATCTGCAATTTGCAAAGACCAGTGACACGAATAACATTGCCTGTGACCAGCATTTGAGCCTTTCCTGAAGAAGGGCTCATGCCCGAAACGTCGATTCTCCTGCTGCTGCGCTTTTCCAGCAACACATTTTCAGCACTAGCATTTGAGCCCCAAGTATTTGTACATTGCATACATTTCACATCCACGATGATCTGATTGCAACTGAAATGAACGTTGACTCTGTCAGTGAATGATAGATGCCTCTTAAAGGGCCTTTTGACATGCCCATTTTTGGGCATCAAACTGATGCTAGCTCAACCAATTTTGGGGTTGGTTCCAGCTATTTTATATTTGTAGATTTCTTTAAGCAATCAGCAATCATGGAAAGCAATGTGAGTACAAGGTTTGGTCTGGTTGTCAGGTGTTCTTCACCCCTTGAGCCTCTATGTCCCTTTCTAACTTGGCTCCTTTTACAGTCCATCTTGACCAAACCCTTACATATGCCCACCCACCACCTTAAACTGAGATTCCAACTGTCCTCCCTACCCCTACAAGCATCACTACACCTTGCAGGAATGTATAGTTGCTTTAAACAATGTATTGGTTCTTTAAAGACTCTTCTTGCCTATGCACCATCACTCCTTTTAATGCATTTTTTCACCCTAACTCAGCCAATTTGTGCCTCATGCGTTTATAATTTCCCTTATTTAAATAGTTCAATCTGAAGGGTATATAACCTTATTTTCAACCATAAATGTAAAATTCTATTATATAATGGTCATTCATCCCTAAAGGTTCTTTACAAGCGTATCCATTAGCCTTTTTTCATGACATAATGCTTGATCTAAAATAGCCTGTCTTTTTTGTTGGCTCTTCACTAAGCTGTTCAAGGAAATCATCCCTAAAACACTTCAGAAACCTGTTCCCACCAGTCTTTGTGTTCAATTGAGTCACCCAGTCTATGTGCAGATTGAAGTCAAGCATGATGATTGATTTATATCATGCTCCATACTATCATTATTATTTTTGCTGCCTTTCAATAACTGTTCTATGTTCAAAACAAAGCAGAGCTGAGTACACCTTGATTGCAGAACAACGTGGAGTTTGCATATTCTCCCCGTGTCTGTGTGGGTTTCCTCTGGGTGCTCCAGTTTCCTCCCACAGTCCAAAAATGTGCAGGTTAGGTGAATTGGCCATGCTAAATTGCCCGTAGTGTTAGGTGCAGGGGTAAATGTAGGGGAATGGGTCTGGGTGGGTTGCGCTTTGGCAGGTCGGTGTATACTTGTTGGGCCGAAGGGCCTGTTTCCACACTAAGTAATCTAATCTAAATAAAAACCACAACCAATGTCTGCTGCTGCTTGTTGTTTCTTAGTTCCACCCAAATAGATTCCAGACATTATTCTTCAGATCTGAAGATGCTCCTTACTAATGAAGTGACCAGATCTTATTATCAGCATTATCCCATCTTTTGTTGCTTGTCTGTCTTTCCTAAATGTTGAATATCCTTTTGAATATTCAGTTCCTGGTCCTGGTCCTGGCCCTGGTCAATATGTAACTATGTTTTTGTAATGGCAATTAGATCATAATGATTATATTTCAACTTATACCTTTAAATCATCTATCTTGTAACAAATACTGTGCATGAAGTGCCCTTAACTTTATTTTATTGATTTTGTTCTGCATTCAAGGTGTACTCAGCTCTGCTTTGTTTTGAACATAGAACTGTACTGTACAGGGATAGGCCCTTCACCCACCGAGTCTATGTTGACCATTATGCTATTCTAAATGAATTCTATCTGCCTGTACATGGCTCTAATTTCTCTGTTCTCTGCCTGTTCATGTGTCTTGTGTAAACACCGCTTAAACTTTGGTATTGTATCTCCTCCTACAACTTTCTGTGGTAGTGCGTTCCAGGCAGCTACTAACGTCTGTGGAGAAAAAACAGTTTGGTTTTGAATATCTCCTTTAAGCTGTCACCCTCTAACCTTAAACCTGCGCTCTGTAGCATTTGACATTTCCATTCTGGGCAAAAGGCACCAACTATCCACCCTATTCTGCCTCTCATAATTTTATATACTTCTGCCAGGATGCCCGTCAGTCTCTGACACTCCAGCGAAAACAAATAATCCTAGTTTGTTCAACCTGTCCTTTTATAGCTAAGTCACTCCAATCTAGGCAACACCCTGGTAAATCTCTTCTGCATCCTCGCCAAAGACTCCACATCCTAGAGGGTAGTACAGCGCATAATACTTCAAATGTGTCCTACCTAAAGTCTTATGTAGTTGTACTGTGAATTGCTAACTTTTATATTCGATGCCCTGAACATTGAAGGAAAGCATGTTGTATGCCTTCTTTACCACCTTATCTACTTGTGTTGCTACTTGCTGGGAGTTATGGACTTGCACTCTGAAATCGCTCTCTTAAGAGTCTGGCCATTTACAAAATACTTTGCTCTTGCGTTTGACCTCCCAAAATACATCATCTCGTATTTGTCCAGATTAAACACCATATGCTATGACTATCCACAACTCCATCGATCTTGGTGTCATCTGCAAACTTTATAATCAGAGCAGTGACATTCTCATCCAAATCATTTCTTTACATTGCCAGCAATGGGGATCCCAGCACTGATCCTTGGAGGATACCTGTCACAGACCTTCAGTCAGAAAAACATTCCTCCATAACTATTCTCTCTCTTCTATGGCCAAGCCAATTTTGTATTCCTTGCGATTTGATCTTCTAGACCAGCCTACCATGAGGAAGGAACCTTATCAAATGTCTTAATAGAAGCCCATGTAGACAACATTCACTACCCTTTCCTCATCAATTATCTCACTTTCTCAGAAAAATTTGTGAGACAAGACCGCTCTTGCAAAAAAAAACGCTGATAACCCAAATAAATCTATTCTTCAAATGCAAGTAAATCTTGTCCCTCAGAATCTTCTCCAATAATTTCCCTACCACTGATGCAAACCTCACGGGTCTGAAATGACCTGGATTATCCCTGTTGCGCTTCGTGAGCAAAGGAACAACTTTGGCTGTTCTCCAGTCTTCCAGGACTTCACCTGTGATTAAAGAGAATACAAAGATCTCTATCAAAGGCCCAGCAGTCTCCCACCTTGTCTTCATTATCCCGTGATAGGCCCCACCAGGCCTGGCTACTTATCTACCTTAATATATTTCAGGACACCCAACACAACCACCTTAATATTAACATGCTCCAGAGTATCAACAAACCACTCTCTTAAACTCACCATCATCCATGTCTTTCTCTTTGGTGAAAACAATTGTGAAGTACTCATTAAGTACCTCACCCAATTTATTTGGCTCCAAACATAAATTCCCTCCTTTATCTTGAGTAGACCTATTCTTGCCCAAGTTATAGAACATAAAATGTTACAATGCAGTATAGCCCTTTAGCCCTCGATGTTGCACCAACCTGTGGAACCAATCTGAAATCCATCTAACCTACACTATTGCATTCACATCCATATGACTATCCAATGACCATTTAAATGCCCTTAAGTGAGTCTACTACTGTTGCAGTCAGTGCGTTCCACGCCCATACTACTCTTGAGTTAAGAAACTACCTCTGACATCTGTCCTATATCTATCACCCCTCAGTTCAAAACTATGTCCCCTCATGCTAGCCATCGCCATTTGAGGAAAAAGGTTCTCACTGTCCAACCTATCTAAGCCTCTGACTATCTTTTCTGTCTCAATTAAGTCACCTCTCAACCTTCTTCTCTTTAATGAAACAGCCTCAAGTCCCTCAGCCTTTCCTCATAAGACCTTCCCTCCATACCAGGCAACATCCTAGTAAATCTCCTCTGAACCCTTTCCAAAGCTCCACATCCTTCCTATATTCCTGTATGCAATATTCCAAATGTGGCCGCACCAGAGTTTTGTACAGATGCAGCATGATCTTGTGGCTCCAAAACCCAATCCCTCCACCAATATAAGCTAACACACTGTATGCCTTCTTAACAACCCTATCAACCTGGGTGGCAGATTTCAAGGATCTGGACACAGTGATCTCTCTGCTCATCTACACTATCAAGAATCTTACTATTAGCACAAAGCTGTGCATTCCTGTTGCTCCTTCCAAACTGAATCACCTCAGGCTTTTCCAAATTAAACTCCATTTGCCAGTTCTCAGCCCAACCCTGCAGCTTATCTATGTCTCTCTGTAACCTACAACATCCAGTTACTATTTACAATTCTGCCAACCTTCGTGTCATCCGCAAATTTACTCACCCATCCTTCTTTGCCTTCATCCAGGTCATGTATAAAAATGACAAACTCAAAACAGATCCTTGCACGACACTACTAGTAACTGAACTCCAAGATGAATATTTCCCATCAACCACCACCCTCTGTCTTCTTTCAGCTGGCCAATTTCGGATCCAAACCACTAAATCACCCTCAATCTCATGCCTCCATATTTTGTGCAATAGCCTACAATGGGGAACCTTATCAAACATCTTTATTGGAATCCATATACACCGCATCAACTGATTTACCCTCATCCACATGTTTGGTCACCTTCTCAAAGACCTTAGTAAGGTTTGTGAGGCACGACCCATCCTTCTCAAAACCGTGTTGACTATCCCTAATCAAATTAATACTTTCTAGATAATTACAAATCCTATCTCTAATAACCTTTTCCAACACTTTACCCATAACTGAAGTAAGACTCACTGGTCAATAATTTCCGGTGTTGTCTCCTCCCCTTGAACAAGGGAAAAACATTTACTATCCTCCAATCTTCTGGCACTATTCCAGTAGACAATGACAAAGATCAAAGCCAAAGGTTTGGCAATCTCCTCTCTGACTTCCCAGATAATTCGAGGATAAATCCCATCAGGCCCAGAAGACTTATCTATTTCTATACTTTCCAGAATTGCTAACATTGTGAACCTCAATCCCATCCAGTCTAGTAGCCTGTATCTCAGTATTCTCCTTGACCACATTGTCTTTTTCTAGTGTGAGTGCTGACAAAAAGTATTAATTTAGCACTTCCCCTAACTCCTCTGACTCCATACACAACTTCCCACGACTATCCAGGATTGGCCCTAATCTTAGTCAAGTCATTCTTTTATTCTTGATATACCTATAGAAAGCCTTAGAGTTTTCCTTGATTCTATCCACTAACAACTTCTCATGTCCCCTCCTGGCTCCTCTTCGCTCTCTCTTTCTGTCTTACCCGGCTAACTTGTAAACTGAGAGAAAGTGAGGACTGCAGATGCTGGAGATCAGAGCTGAAAAATGTGTTGCTGGAAAAGTGCAACACTCAGGCAGCATCCAAGGAGCAGGAGAATCGACGTTTTGGGCATAAGCCCTTCTTCAGGAATGAGGAGGGTGTGCCAAGCAGGCTAAGATAAAAGGTAGGGAGGAGGGACTTGGGGGAGGGGCATTGGGAATGCCATAGGTGGAACGAGGTTAAGGTGAGGGTGATAGGCCGGAGTGGGGGTGGGGGCGGAGAGGTCAGGAAGAAGATTGCAGGTCAAGAAGGCGTTGCTGAGTCCGAGGGTTGGGACTGAGATAAGGTAGGGGGAGGGGAAATGAGAAAGCTGGAGAAATCTGCATTAATCACTTGTGGTTGGAGGGTTCCTAGGCAGAAGATGAGGTGCTCTTCCTCCAGGCGTCGTGTTGCCATGGTCTGGCGATGGAGGCGAAAGACCTGCATGTCCTTGGCGGAGTGGGAGGGGGAGTTAAAGTGTCCTACTGCCCCATTGACCATGACCCCACCTCACACCATTCAAGTCCAACAGCAGTAGCAGATCATCCTCTGAGGAAAAGAGTCTTAGTCCCATCAGCATGTTAGCAGTCCAACCTGTACAATCAAACCAGCCCAATAACTAGTCCTCATGTCTCAATCTGTTGCCCTCTCTCCTACACCAGTTCTTCAGCCACATGTTCAAATTGTTCCTCCTGATCCTATGCTCACTAGCACATACTGGGAATAATCCTAAACTTGCTGCTGTCAATGTCCTTTTATTACTTCCTTCCTAACTCACTGAAATTTTATCTCTCTTCCTATCTCTATCATTAGTACCAATATGGGCCATGATTTCTGCATGATCCTGCTCCCCAAGAAAGATGGCATGCTGTCACTCCATAATATACTTGACCCTGGTACGATAGCCTGGAGTCAATTTAAAGCTGCAGAAACTCACATGGAATCCCCTATCATTCTTGCACTGTCATTCTCTTTACTTCCCTGTACAGTTCAGATGCTTTTAGTGCCATGGACCTGACTCTGGCTTCACTCTCCTAATTCCAGTTTCCAAAGTGGAATATCATTGGCGAGCACAACTGACTCAGACAAGTCTCATATTAACTGCTTGATTTTGTTAGACTGTCTGGTAGACAACCATTTTCCCCCTCCATCTCTACACTTCTTCTAATCTGTGATCCGAGAACATCCATACATGCTATCTGCATAGTCTTCTGCCTCGCAGATCCACAACAGTGAAATCAGCTGCAGCTTAACTTTTTAAACTATTGAGTTTAAGCTCGTCTGGTGTCTGACACCTTCTGCAGATGATGTGTTTGTCTTGGATACGTGGTAAATCCAAGATTATACACATGTGACACGATGGGCATTTCATTTGCCTTAGCTGTCATGCCATCTTGAACCTCTGAAATTATTTGATAGCTATAGAATAAATTCAAGCCTACTATATAAAATCTTACTCTAACATAACTTTTATTTCACTTGCAATAAGTTTCTCTTTTTCAAAAGAAAAACTTTCATTTTATTTTGACCTGATTTAATTTTACCTCTTTTTGCTGTAGTTCTTACTGAAATCCAAATAGCTGCTGCTGTTTTGTAAATGATGCATTTTTAAGACAATTTAGAGTTACTCCCTAATATCAGCTTCTCACCAACCAGTAAACTTTGTTTTCCTATCATGTCACGCTTAGATTTATTTTTCCTACAGTTAGTCTTAAGTAGAGGTGTCTCCCAAAGGTGTCATCTGCAAACTTACTAACCATACCTCCTATGTTCATATTGAAATCATTTACATAAATGACGAAAAGTAGTGGCCTCAACACTGATCCTTGTGCACTCCACTGGTCACAGGCCTCCAGTCTGAAAAACAACCCTTCACCATCACCCTCTGTCTTCTATCTTTGAGCCAGTTCTGTATCCAAATGGCTAGTTCTCCCTGTATTCTATGAGATCTAACTTTGCTAACCAGTCTCCCATGGAAACTTTGTCAAATGTCTTACTGAAGTCCATATAGATCACGTCAACCGCTCTGCCCTCATCACTCCTCTTGTTGCGATTGTACAGGACATTGGTTAGGCGACTTTTGGAGTATTGTGTGCAGTTCTGGTCTCCTTCCTATTGGAAAGATATTGTGAAACTTGAAAGGGTTCAGAAAAGACTTGGAGGATTTGAGCTATAGGGAGAGGCTGAACAGGCTGGGGCTGTTTTCCCTGGAGCCTCGGAGGCTGAGGGATGACTTTACAAAATTATGAGGGGCATGGATAGGGTAAATAGGCAAAGTCTTTTCCCTGGGGTCAGGGAGTCCAGAACTAGAGGGCATAAGTTTAGGGTGAGAGGGGAAAGATATAAAAGAGACCTAAGGGGCTACTTTTTCATGCAGAGAGTGGTGCGTGTATGGAATGAGCTGCCAGAGGAAGTGGTGGTGGCTAGTACAATTGCAACATTTAAAGGGCATCTGGATGGGTATATGAATAGGAAGGGTTTGGAGGGATATGGGCTAGGTGCTGGCTGGTGGGGCTAGATTGGATTGGGATATCTGGTCGGCATGGGCGAGTTGGACAGAAGGGTCTGTTTCGGTACATTTCTATGACTCGATATGATTCTGCAATAAATCAAGCTTATGAGTTGGGAAGTTATGTTACGGCTCTCCAGGACTTTGGTTAGGCCTCTATTGGAATACTTTGCACAATTCTGATCTCCCTGCTATAGGAAGGATGTTGTGAAACTTGAAAGGGTTCAGAAAAAAATTACAAGGATGTTGCCAGGGTTGGAATGGTTCAAGCTATAGGGAGTAGCTGAATAAACTGGGCTATTTTCGCTGGAGTGTTGGAGGCTGAGGGGATGATCTTATAGTGGTTGCTAAAATCATGAGAGGTATGGAGAGGATAAATAGACAAGGTCTTTTCCCTAGGGTTAGGGAGTCCAGAACTAGTGGGCATAGGTTTAGGGTGAGAGGGAAAAGATTTAAAAGGGAGCAAAGGGGCAACTTTTTCACCCTCAGGGTGGTGCGTGTATGGAAAGAGCTGCCTGAGGAAGTGGTAGAGGCTGGTACAATTAGAACATTTAAAAAGTATCTGGATGGGTATACGAATAGGACAGGCTAAGAGGGACATCAGCCAAATGTTAGCTAATGGGACTAGATTTATTTCGGAAGTGTGTTTGGAATGGATGAGTTGGGCTGAAGGGTTTGTTTCCATGTTGTATATCTCTATGATTCTAAGTGCCTTTGACAATGGTCCTTATTCAAAAGTATCTTTTGAGATGAAATAAATCATGTGATTTCTATTTCAGTTATTTTAGAAACAGGTGATTTCTCAAGTGAATCGCTTGTAAATTAGTTAAAATCTCCAATAGTTACTGTATCTAAAAGTTCAAATTATTAAAGTATCATTAAATCATTTGTGATTGCACAGTTGTCATGAAAGAATACAGCTTGAATTGAGTGCAAAAATCAAAACTGGTGAAAGTGGAAATTTGATGCAGAGAATAGGGAAGGAGGCAATGATTTATTGTGCAATATTTGTGTTGGTTCTTGTAATCTTCCATCAACATTTATTTAACTTTCTTATCCAGCAAGTTAAGTGTGCAGAAAAACAACAAAAAGAAGTGAAGCAACAAATATATGAATGATCTAGACTAGGTTTTGTGTCTGCATTGCAGAACTTGTGGACAGTAAGACTGGCTTTATTGTATGCCTCTATCTCTGGTTTCTGACTTAATTGTTGAACCAGAGTGCTATATGGAGACACTCAACACATAAGGCTAAGTGGTATCAAAATAGATTTTTTTTTCACACCACATATACAAGATTACACACATGGACTATAATTAGGAGTAGGCCATATGGTATTTCAAGCCTGCTCCACCATTAAATAAAATCTTGGCTGATCTTGGGCTTCAACTATACATTTCCTGAGAGACTAAGTATTTGACATTTGATCCAGTTTAAATATCAATGATGCAACACCTGAAGATTCACAATCTTTTCAGTGAAAGTTCTCCTCATTTTAGTTCACAATGATCAATTCCTTAGCCGGAGACGACTCCATTCTGTTCCAGGTTCCCCAGGTGGAATAAACAACCTCTGTCTCAAGTCCCTTCAGCATTATATATACTTCAATTAAAATGGTTCTCAGTCCTCTAAATTCTGAACACTGGTCCAATTAAGTTGGCATCTCATCATAGGGCAACATGTTATCCCAGGGAACAGTCTACTAAACTTTAGCTGCACTGATTCTGATGCAAACAGAGCTTTTATGTCATTTAGAGACTTAACAATTGCTGAAAAGACCCCAGAAGTTGAAACTTGCATGATTCAGAATTAAGTTGCAAAAAAAAAAACCAGACTTGAAGAAAGGGGCACCAATTTATGCAGCATGAGGGAAAGAGTATTGGTTGTTTAGGCCTTCTTTGGCAAGGAGGCGCAGTGGGAACAGTTAACTGTCAGTCTTAGTTCTCAGATTTATGCAGTATCTTCTGCTTGATCAAAGTGTTGTCATGGGAATGTAGCAATGATTGGCAGTCTCCATGACCCCCTTTTCTCAATGAGGAAGGTGCAATAAATGTATGAATTTCTCTTATATAAAACACATTTTTTGCATAACTATTTTTGAGAAATTTAGAGACCATGCAGTTTTAGATGTTGTCATGAGTAATCAGCCAAATTTAGCTGCAAGTTTAATAGTAAATGATCAATTTGTTTAATATGATCATCATGTGATCAAGTTCAGCATTATGTTTGAAACAGGGAAAAATAAAACAGCTACTAAGTTTCACTGATTCTGACTTTATTGGGACAAGACAACTGCTATAAATTAAAAAAAAAACTATGTATGTTGGCAATATGGAACCAAAAACAGAAATAGCTGGAGACACTCCGGTCTGATAGCATCCAAAGAGAGAAAGCAGAGTCAACATTTGAGGTCTAGTGACCTTTCAGGATCCATCCTTTCTGAAGAAAAGTCACTGGGCCCAAGACATTGATTTGATTGTTCTGTCTCAGATGCTGCTATACCTGAGTTTCTCCAGCTGTTTCTGTTCTTGTAGTGACTGCTGCAATGTGGGAAATTTTAGCTACTGGTTAAAGAATAGACGTGGAGATTTTCAGTTAAGTAATGTGTTTTTGAAATTATCCACCAAAAGAATGCAGAAGAAAGCATAGATCCTGGTGAAATGGAAAGATGCAAAGAATCCAAAGTTATCAAAATGGAACTACACAAAGGGACTGTGAATAGAAACTTGTAAATGATATAAAATCACTATTTTTCTATGATATTAAGAAAAGGAAGATGGTCAGGACAATGTGATCCTGTTGACATCTGATGATAGTATTGACAACCTAAATGGTGGACAAACTGAATAATAACTTTGCAATATTTACAGCAGACAAGGAAGATGGCTTCCCAGCTTTTCATGGATATTAATACAGATTTAGGGGCAGTAACTCATCAAAATCAACATAAGCAAAATAAACAATGTTGAAGGAAATAATGACACTGGAGAAGTGAATCCTTAGAAATGTATAAAGGCAGTAGGAGTATACTTATGAGGGAAATAAGGAGGGCAAAAAGGGGACATGAGATAGCTTTGAGAAAGTGAGGACTGCAGATGCTGGAGATCAGAGCTGAAAAATGTGTTGCTGGAAAAGTGCAGCAGGTCAGGCAGCATCCAAGGAGCAGGAGAATCGATGTTTCGGGCTGAAGAAGGGCTTATGCCCGAAACGTCGATTCTCGAGCTCCTTGGATGCTGCCTGACCTGCTGCGCTTTTCCAGCAACACATTTTTCAGCATGAGATAGTTTTGGCAAATAGAGTTAAGGCGAATCCAAAGGGATTTTACAAATACATTAAGGGCAAAAGGGAGAGAATAGGGCCCCTCAAAGATCAACAAAGCAGCCTTTTTATGGAGCCGCAGGAGATGGGGGAGGTACTAAATGAGTATTTTGCATCATTGTTTACTGTGGAAGAGGACATGGAAGATATAGAATGTAGGGAGATAGATGATGACATTTTGAAAAATGTCCATATTACAGAGGAGCAAGTGCTGGATGTCTTGAAATACGTAAAAGTGGATAAATCCCCAGGATCTGATCGGGTGTACCCTGGAACTCTGTGGGAAGCCTGGGAAGTGATTGCTGGGCCCCTTGCTAAGATATTTGTTTCATTGGTAGTCACAGGTGAAGTGCTGAAAGACTGGAAGTTGGATAACATAATGCCACTGTTTAAGAAAGGTGGTAAGGACAAGCCAGGGAACTATTGACCTGTGAGCCTGACGTCGGTGGTGGGTAAGCTTTTGGAGGGAATTCTGAGGGACAGGATGTACATATATTTGGAAAGGCAAGGACTGATTAGGGATACCTACCACCCCACCAACCTCCATATATATCGTATCATCCGTCGTCATTTCTACCACCTCCAAACGGACCCCACCACCAGAGATATATTTCCCTCCCCTCCCCTATCAGCGTTCCCAAAAGACCACTCCCTCCGTGACTCCCTCGTCAGGTCCACACCCCTACCCAACCCAACCTCCACTCCCGGCACCTTCCCCTGCAACCACAAGAAATGCAAAACTTGCGACCACACCTTCCCCCCTTACTTCCTTCCAAGGCCCCAAGGGATCCTTCCATATCTGCCACAACTTCAACTGCACCTCCACACACATCATTTACTGCATCCGCTGCACCCGATGTGGCCTCCTCTATATTGGGGAGACAGGCCGCCTACTTGCAGAATGTTTCAGAGAACACCTCTGGGACACCCGGACCAACCAACCCAACCACCCCGTGGTTCAACACTTCAACTCCCCTCCTACTCCACCAAGGGCATGCAGGTCCTTGGACTCCTCCATCGCCAGACCATAGCAACACGACGGCTGGAGGAAGAGCGCCTCATCTTCCACCTAGGAACCCTCCAACCACAAGGGATGAACTCAGATTTCTCTAGTTTCCTCATTGTCTCAGTCCCCACCCTCGAACTCAGCGCCACCTTTCTAACCTGCAATCTTCTTCCTGACCTCTCCGCCCCACCCCCACTCCGGCCTACCACCCTCACCTTAACCTCCTTCCATCTATCGCATTTCCAATGCCGCCCCTCCTCCCTACTTTTTATCTTAGCCTGCTTGGCACACTTTCCTCATTCCTGAAGAAGGGCTCATGCCTGAAATGTCGATTCTCCTGCTCCTTGGATGCTGCCTGACCTGCTGCGCTTTTCCAGCAACACATGTTCAGCACTGAGTGGGGATAGTCAACATGACTTTGTGCGTGGGAAATCATGTCTCACAAACTTGATTGAGTTTTTTGAAGAATTAATAAAGAGGATTGATGAGGGCAGTGCTGTAGATATGTTCAACAGGGTTCCCCATGGGAGACTGGTTAGCAAAGTTAGATCTCATGGAATACAAGGAGAATTAGCCATTTGGATACAGAACTGGCTCAGAGAGTCGTGGCGGAGGGTTGATTTTCAGACTAGAGGCCTGTGACCAGTGGAGTGCTATGACCAGGATTTGTGCTGGGTCTACTACTTTCCATCATTTATATCAAGAGATATGGTTAGCAAGTTTGCTGATGACACCAAAATTGGAGGTGTACTGGACAGTGAAAAAGGTTACGTCAGATTACAATGGGATCTTGACCGGATGGGCCAATGCACTGAGAAGTGCCAGATGGAGTTTAAGTTAGATAAATGTAAAGTGCTGCATTTTAGGAAAGCAAATTTTAGCAGAACTTATACACTTAATGATAAGGTCCTCAGGAGTGTTGCTGAACAAAGAGACCTTGGAGTGCAGGTTCATAGCTCCTTGAAAGCATGTAGACAAAATATAAAGAAGGTGTTTGGTATGCTTTCCTTTATTGGTCAGAGTATTGAATACAGGGGTTGGGAGGTCATGTTGCGGCTGTACAGGAGACTTGTTAGACCACTTGTGGAATATTGCATGCAATTCTGATCTCCTTCCTATCGGAAAGGTGTTGTGAAACGTGAAAGGGTTCAGAAAATATTTAGAAGGATGTTGCTGGGGTTGGAGGATTTGAGCTATAGGGAGGGGCTGTTTTCCCTGGAGTGCGGAGGCTGAGGGATGACCTTATTGTGGTTTATAAAATGATGAAGGGCATGGATAGGATAAATAGATAAAGTCTTTACCCTGGGGTGGGGGGAGTCCAGAACTAGATGGCGTAGGTTTAGGGTGAGAGAGAAAAGATATGTAAGAGACTTTAGGGGCAACTTTTTCATGCAGAGGGTAGTGTATGGAATGAGCTGCCAGAGGGACTGGTGGAAGCTAGTAAATTGCATTATTTAAAGGGCATCTGGATGGGTACATGAATGGGAGGGGTTTGGAGGGATATGCTGGCCGGGACTAGATTGGGTTGAGCTATCTGGTCGGCATGGATAAGTTGGACCGAAGGTTTCCGTGCTGTACATCTCTATGACTCTATAATTCTGTAAGTGTCAGGAACCTGATTGTTTCCATACCAATAATCGAAAGGAAGTAGGTGAGGACCTTGCAGATTCCAAATTGTTAGAACGTAGGAAATGGCAAGGAAAGAGGCCATTGAATCCCTTACGTTTGTTCCACCATTAAATGAGATAATGGCTGATCTGTGGCCTAACTCCTTAGGCCTTTGGCCTATATCCCTTAATACCTTTGCTTAACAAAAAATGGGGTGGCACTGTGGCTCAGTGGTTAGCGCTGCTGCCTCACATTGCCAGGGACCCAGGTTTGTTTCCAGCCTTGGGCAGTTGTCTGTTTGGAGTTTGCACAGTCTCCCCGTATCTGCATGTGTTTCCTCCAGGTGCTGTGGCTTTGTCCCACAATCCAAAAATGTGCAGATTTAGTTGAATTGGCTCTGCAAAATTGTCCATTGTGTTCAGGGATGTGTAGGTTGGTACTTTCGTCAGTGGTAAATATAGAGTAGGGGGGAGTTGGTTTGGGTAGGTTACTCTTCAGAGGGTCAGTGTGGGCTTGTTGGGTCAAAGGGCCTGTTTACTCACTGTAGAGATTCTATCATTAGATTAGATTACTTAGTCCACACCGACCCGCCGAAGTGCAACCCACCCAGACCCATTCCCCTACATTTACTCCTTCACCTAACTCTACGGGCAATTTAGCATGGCCAATTCATCTAATCTGCACATTTTTTGGACTGTGGGAGGAAACTGGAGCACCCAGAGGAAACCCACGCAGACACGGGGAGAATGTGCAAACTCCACACCGAGAGTCGCCTGAGGCGGGAATTGAACCCGGGTGTCTGGCGCTGTGAGGCAGCAGTGCTAACCACTGTGCCACCGTGCCGCACAAATTCTATGATTCAAAAATGTGTCTTTCTCAGATTTAAAGTCAACAACTAATCCTGCATCTCCTGCTGTTTGTGGCAGTTCCAAACACCTACCTTTGTATGTAGAAGTGCTTTCTAACATCGCTCCTGAATGGTCTGGCTTTAATTTTCAAATTGTGCCCTCTAGGTCTAGAATCTCCAACCAGTAGAAATAGTCTATCTTTACCCTTTCTTTTCCTGTTAAAATCTTGAAGACTTCAATTGGATCACCCTTTAACCTTTTAAATTCTTTTAAAAATAGGCCTAATTTGTTTAATCTCTCCTTATAACTTAACCTCTGAAGTCTTGGTATCATTACATGATATTCTGAAGTTATGATGGTTTGTGAATCATTCCTTCTAGATGACAAAAATGGTGTATATCCCTCCATTAGTTTAGAAATGAGTGAGAAGGAACTATAGACCAACTAGCCTAATATCTGTCCTCAGCACGCTACTGAAGTCAAATGTTAATGATTAGGCCACTAAGCACCAAATACTTGTAAGGGAAATTGATTTGAAGGTCATGCTGGGCAAATATGATGAAAGCTTTTCAAGAACTGACCAAACTTGTGTGTCAATGGAGCTTTTTTGGAAGAAGTTTCAAAAGATGTTTGATAAAATCCCTCAGAAGGGAGTCTTTGTTTTCAGTTCCATGAGCTTCAACTTTAGCTATTGACCTGGTTAAGAAGAAACAGAGTAGGAGTATAATATACATGCTGTCTATCTGGTAGAGTGTAATAAGTAGCAAGATCTATTTGGGGCCTCATCTGTTCATTGTTTATTTATGTCTTAAGTGATTGTCTATCCTGTTATTAATTAAATTGCCAATGAGGGAAAGATGGTCAGCAAAGTGTAGATGGACATATAAAATTACAAAGTGTTGAAAGAATTAAATAATCTTCAAAAATTTAGGTGGATTTTATTGTGAATAAATGCACTGTCTTCCAACTTTGGAACTAAAAATTCTAGAAAGGGTTCTTTTTAAATGGTGAGAAGCTCGAAACCATGGTGTACTAAGATCGTCCAGATGTGTAGACACTTAAAATGAGTCACAAATATAATCAAAAAGGTGAATGGATTCTGATCTTTGTATTGAGACAATTAGAATACCAGGGAGTAAAAGTGAAGTTTCAGCTACTTATGGAAAAAGAAACCTTGTTGGACCACACCAAAAACATAGTGAGCCTTTCTGGGCTCCATACTATTGGAAGGATATAATGGTCTTGGAAAGAGTACAGAATAGATTTACGGGAATACATTAGCTTCAGGAATAAGTTGCACATGAAGACTACATAAAATGATATTCCTTGAAATTTGGAAGGTAGATGATGATTTGCTTAAGATCTCAGAAATATGAAGGACAAAAGGTGAATGAAGAGACATCCAATACTTCAGAGAATTCAAGACAAAGAAGAATATTCTTAAAAATAAAGAGCCAACCCTTTTTGGATTAAAATTAGGAAGTGTTTCTTCACGCAAAGGTTGATAGGAGTCTGAAACTCATTAATGCTAGATTAATTGTCGATTTTACAAACGAGAGTGATAGATCTTCCATGGGAAGCTGTGTCTGGGCAAATGACACGGAGGTAGGCAATACAAATGAGGTAAAGACACTCTGAAAGCAGTCTTTCAAACTTTTGTACTGAAGGTCATCTGTCGTTTTGGAAACACTGGTTCAACTATCCCATCTAAAGGTATACAATGGAATTTCATTCAGAATAGTTTGAAGACCATCTATGGCAAATGTGTACAGCATTGAATATACTTCAAAACAGATCTAAGGTGGTGTTGCTGGGATGGGGGGGCATGTCGAAACACCAACAATCCATAGGAATCATTACATCAGATACTTCAGTCATGAAAGGATATATAGAGAAGATGCCAAGCTATTTGATACTCTGGGACTCAATTGCATAGCTGTTGGTAGGCAGAAGGCCTTTGTCACTGACAACTGGTCACCACTCCACAGACCAATCAGCTACTTGTTGCCAGCTGAATCTCACTTTGCGCACACCCTTTTGGTGCCGGATCATCTGCCACTCAACATCTCCACTGATTGAACAAGTACCAGTGTGAACAGTGCACTCAAAAAGTATGGTTATGGTTAACTTGCAGTAATTCCTTGTTCTTTTTTTCCCCATTCATTTCATCATTGAAAACACAAAAGAATGGAAGTCACAGTCTTTCCAAATCTTTTCAATAACTACAAGCACAATGATGAGAAACTATTCTTTTTGTTATCAATTTGTACATTAAGATACTGAGGGGAATATTCCCTTTTTGTACTTAAACTAAATCACATTCTTCACAGAATTACAATCCTTATCACAGTCCTTTGTTGCTCTCACCTTTCAATCGATTCTATATGACCTTTTGCTGAGTAGAAATTTGAAGTAATTGTCTCCCGATGCTTTCTTTGGTTTTTCATAAGTTTCTCAGATCCATCCTTAGCAGTAATGATTGTTCTGTTACCTGTTCTCAACAGAAGGTTCCCTCTATTCTCTTTCCCCACGACACTGTGAAACATGTTAACCATCTATCCAGTAGAAATTATTTATCCTCGATACGTGCATATGAGTTAGCAGTAGGAGTAGGCTATTTTGGATGTTAAACTTACACTACAATTTAATTGATCCTATGACCCTTCATTTTAGAAGTAAATAGGAAGTTTGCAGCACAGCTCTTTCCACTCTGTCTCCGAAAAACCCAGAAATGTGTTATTTTTATGAGTCTAATTGTAAATTCAGACTGCTGCCATTGTTGCCACACTTAAGTACCTTACACCTACTCCTCAGTTAAACAGTCTTGCTTTCATCTCTAACAATCAAGTCAAGCAGATTTCAAAACAGGCCAAATGACACCTTTCATTTCACCTATTTTTTCTGCTGTTTATGGGATACAAATACTACATTGGAAACTAATATGCCCCAGGCTTGCCATTGTCATGTGATCTCTTCCATGCAGCACTGACTGGTGGCATCCATCTTAGTTCAATTTTAAAACAGGAAGCTGGTTAGTTTGTACTGCAAGAATGTAATGTGGTGTCAGAGTAAAGCTGAGATTGAATGTTGAAAAGCTGTTTGGAAGTCCAGCTTCTGAAAGACAGGCAATGACCATAGCTTAAAAGCTGCGAAAAGCCACTGAAAGCGAGTGAAGAAACAAGCTAGAGCTGAATTGACTGGGTAAGATATAATGGCTGTAACCTTTCCTTTCCTGCCTCAGTTGAAATGAAAGATGATATGAAACAGAACTGGCAATTTTACTGTCCCCTATGACAAAACTGCAAAAGCTCAACAGATTTAAATAATTTTTCAGAGTACTTACAAGTAGTTGCATCTTTATCAGCATTGAGGAAAGACTGTTTCAAAATGTACTGCAGAAATTCACCAAGGCTCCTTCAATAGCTCTTTGCAAACCCACACAGCTTCTATTATCATCCAGAAAGACCAGGGCAGCAGATACATGGAAACACCACCAAGTTCCCCTTTAAGCCACCCTCAGCCTGTCATGGAAATGTCACTATTTCTTCAATATTGCTGGGTCAATGTCCTAGGAATCCTTTCTAACAACATTGGGAGTCTACCTACATCAAATGGACTGCAGAGATTCAAGAAGGCAACTCACCACAACCTTCTTGATGCACCTAAGGATTGGCAATAAACACTGTCTTAGTCAGCAATGCCAACATCCCATGAATGAATAATTTTTAAAAAAACATACAATGTCAGATGAACACAGTGCCATGCAGCATCATGCTCTTCACAGACCTGTACAAAATGGATCAACGTGATCATCCGAATGTGAAGCCTTGAAAAGTATGAAGCTAAATTATTACATCATGCATATGCTGAGAACAGATTATGCTGAGCGAATGAAGGAATGATAGGAATGAAGATCACAGATGGCAAACAATCTATCAGATGCAACTTTCAAAGTAAAACAAGATGTGGAGATGAAACTATGTCTCAAGATCATCAAATGCACCGGTGGTCATAAGGACAGATTTGGTATACAAAGATGGATTGACAGCTCAAGATGGCATATTGTACAAAGGATATAGAGTCATTATCCTTGAAGAGTTGACAGGAAAATGTTAAAGTGCATCATGCAAACCATAAAATAAGTGAGTTGAGTCCAAGGAAGATAGTAAGTGCTCAACTGGCCAAACCTAAATCATGCAATCAGACGCCACATCAGCCAGTACTTGGAATGAGTACCAGACTAAACAAGCGAGAGAACCTCTGATGACACACACATCCCAGACAAACCACAGTGATGTTGAGAGTGATTCTTGCAGGAACTGATTATTGTGTCACAGTAGACTACTCATCTGACTGATGTGAGGTAGGTCAACTGACATTAATGACTCCTTGTGTGGTTGTAGGAGGCCTGAAAGCACACTTTAGTAATTACTGAACTCCAAGTATTGTGATGAGTGGCAGTGGCCGTCAGTTTTCAAATGAAGAATTCACCAGCTTTCTAAAGGTTTGGGAGATTCAGCGTCATACAACACCTCCATATTATCTCTTGTCAAATTGAACGGCTGAGGGGACAGTGAAAAGTGGCAAAAGTATGATCAAGAAATTGGGAAGATTAGTTTAAAATCATCCTTGAGTGGAGAAGAATACTAACTGAAGGCATGGAAAGTAGTCCAATAGAAATACTAATGTCACACCAAACCCAATCTCCTCTTCCAATAGCAAAAAAAAAGCTATTGAAATTGGAGATATCATAAGTGACAGAATCAACATGAAATGTTAGAAAGATATGCAAAAGAGAAAATGCTGGAAAATCTCAGCAAGTCAGGCAGCATCTGTAAGGAGAGAAAAGAGCTGATCTTTCTAGTCTAACTGACCCTTTGTCAAAGCTTTGACAAAGGGTCAGTTAGACTCAAAATGTCAGCTCTTTTCTCTCCTTACAGATCCTGCCAGACCTGCTGAGATTTTCTCTTTTGGTTCCAGATTCCAGCATCGGCAGTAATTTGCTTTTATTTTATGATTTTGACCAGGCTGCCAAACTATTGCCAGAGATGAGTTTTGGAGAGCCAGTCAGAATACAAATCTTCAACACGCTCAACAAAAGTCAACCCAAATGACAAATTGGAATATGCTTTGAGTCATTGTCACCTAAATCATGCACAATGCAAACGAATGACAATGTACCATTACAACTCTAGGCTGGGCACAATGCACAGCAGAAGCTGTACCTCTACTCCAGGTCCTCATGTGAGGTAGGCCAACTGACTTTAATCAGATGTGATTTTTAAGTTTGTCTACCCCAGTCCAACACTGGCACCTCCACATCATTTATATTCTGAGCTAGTTTACTCTCATCATCTATTTTTCTTTTCTTTATAGTTTTTTTTCGTGCTTTTCTGTTAACCTTTAATGTTTTCCCAATCTTCTAATTTCCCACTGATCTTTGCCACTTTGAATGCCTTCTCTTTTAATTTGATAGCCTCCCTTATTTCCTTAGACACCCATGGCAGATTACCCCTTTTCCTACAGTCCTTCCTTTTCACTGTGTATACTTTTTCTGAGCAGTTTGAAAAATTGCTTTGAAAGTCCTCCACTGTTCATCAACTGTCCCACTATAAAGTCTTTCTTTCAGTTTACTTTAGCCAACTCCTCCTTCATCCTATTGTCATCTCCTTTGTTTAAGCACAGGATCTTGGTATTGAATTTTATCTTTTCATTTTCCATCTGTATTCTAAATTCAACCATACTGTGATTGCTCCTTCCAAGAGGATCCCTAACTATGAGATAATTAATAATACCTATTTCATTACAAAGTACCAGATCTAGGATAGCTTGCTCCCTTGTCGGTTCATTACATAGTGTTCAAGAAAACTATTGCGGATGCATTCAATGAACCCCTCCTCTAGATGTCCTGGTTCAACCAATCAACATGAGATCAAAATCCTGCATGATAATTGCTGTTCCATTTTTATAGGCACTACTTATTTCTTTGGTTATTGCCCACCCCAATGTGATATTGTTATTTGGTAGCCTATAGATTATGCCCATCAGTGACTTTTTCTTCTTAGAATTTCTAATTTCCACACAAATGGATTCAACCTTATTCTCCATAGACCTATATCATCTCCCACCACCATCCTGATGCCATCTTTAAATATCAGAGCTCCACAACCTCCCTTATCTTCCTGTCGGTTATTCCAAATAGTCTGATAACTCTGGATATTTAACTCCCAGTTGTGTCCATCCTGCAACCATGTTTTGGTGAAGGCTACTAAATCATACTCATTCGTGATGATTTGTGCCGTTAATTCATCTACCTTGTTTCAAATGTTATGAGCATTTAGATAAAGTGCCTTTATGCGAGTTTTTATACCCTCTTTATAAATTCTAACATCTCTCTGAGGAACTCATCAACAGGAAATAATGTCACTTGTCACGTGATAAGGTAGTTGAAATATGTTATCTGACCGAGCAAGACATACTAGCAAGAAAAGACCAATTTTTCTTGAATGGTTGGTAAATTTGGTTTGAAAGATAAAATGAAACATAGAAAATAACCAATGAGGAAGAAATGTCACGGTAACTGGAAGCATGAAATTCATGGATACTCACAAAAAACACAACAATCATTGTGTTCATCAAAATACATAATCCAGCTTCTTGTGATGGCCTGGTAAGATTGTCAGTTTTGAAAGAACCGATGTTGTAGTCTCTATGGCAAAGTGTGTGGAATTGCTTTTCACCTCAATGACATAAATTAATTGTGTATTCAAGTGTTAACATGTTTTTCTCTTCTTACATAAGAACAAAACTCATGAACAGCTGATAGTACTGATGTAGCAATTCCTTGTAAGGACACATTGGTTTCAACGTTTTTAGGCACTTTTAACAAATCAAGACACCCCTTAACCGTACCATCTTTTCTGGGTTTGGGGAGCAGGGAGATGTTGAGCAAAGGTATAACTTCTACAAAATTCCCAGTGAAGCTTCCAGAATGGGTCAGATAATTTTTGAACATTTAAAAAAAAAATTAGTAGACTCAAATTCTGTTCAACTGTACAGTTTAAAAAAAAATTGAGTATTTCAGAAGAACAAGATTGACCGAATACCATGAGATGATGAAATAGTGATTACTAATAGAATGTTTAATTTTCTCACAAGACATCTATAAGGGTTCTGAGATTTTCTAACAACATACCACACATCTGAATCTGGTTTCTATGATACATTGAAGAGTAGTTTCAACCTGTTTCAGGGAATGTTTCAACGTGAAGAAAATTTCAGGCACTTGTAGCTTTGTTCGTTAATTTATCATTTAGTTTTACTTTTAAAATCATACATACCAAGACAATTGCAGTTCAGTTCTCATCTTTGCCAAATGAGTTGATCTTGGGCCATGTGCTTTACACTTGACATCAGTATCTTTAAGTTACTGATGAGGAAAAGAAGCAGCCAGAGATTTCATGGTTGATTGTTATCTAGCAGCTCTTGTTCACTGTACGTATGTGGGTTTTTTGTTGTTAGGCTCATGGGTAAAGAGTTATTTCATGGTGAAGCCATGGGAAAGTCAGCATGGTGCTATCTCCTACATCAGTTGCTTGAGATGAAAGGAAGAATGCAAGGATTAGTGCAGAGAAGAACAAAAAATGTTAATTTCTGCGGGTGCACGACAGCTGGAGTCAAATAACATGTTATTTTCCTTAAATAGTTGGGCATGGTTAATTCTGCTGAAGAGCCTTCTTGAAATCCAAACATTTCCTTTGACTGAATCAGTGCTTAATAACACCCTATGTTTGGTCTATACCAATTGAATTAATTTGAATTCTCTAAATGGTCTTAACTTGTGTTTCTTCATGTATCATCTAAATTATTGTTTTGTGTTTGATGCGTACAACACTTTTCTGTTTTCTTTCCACATGAAAATGCAACCTGAAATTAAACAGGAGAAAATAGTTATTACTGATTCTGATGGAATCTGAGTAAGATTTTAACAATAGTTTTCTCACACAAGCCAACTGAGGAAACTTTCAAGTGAAATGATCACTTGTATATCAAGGCAAAATAATAAATTAGAGTTCAGAGTACAGGAACTCATGTATTATTTTAAAATATAGCTGATTGCTCAGAAAACTAAAGAGGCTGCACAGATACAATGTGTCAAATAACCCTTTTTAGTGCTGTTTTCAATTCTACTTAATGTTCTTTTGCATGAAAACATTATTTACTCTTTGTGGGAATGCTTAATTGATACCCTAATCATTTCTTAATTGAATGTTTCTTTTTGATTTTGTTCCATTGTCTGTCCGTCAATTTTCTTTCCAATTTATCCACGCTACTCCCTCATTATTGAAATTTGTTCTTTATAGTCTATTCTTCCATGTTTCTGTTTTTCAGTAGTTGTACTGCAGATGTTGGAAATCTGAAACAAGAACAAAAAAAAAACCTGGAGAAACTTAGCAAGAAAATTTGCTTCTGTGGAGGGATTCAGTGAAGGAATAAAGATTGTTTCAAAATGAGGCATGGATTGTCACATTAAAATAAAATTTTTGCATGCAGCATCATGGTGTAAAGAAAGAAACAAAATGAAGAAAAAGCAGCAAAATTTGGACATCTCATTTCAATGTCATATTTAGTCAGCCAAGAATGCATAATAAGTTTAGGCTGAAAGCCCAGAAATCCATTCTCTGTTGAAACACCTGAATCCCTGCTTGAAAGACAGTGATCTCTTTGCTGTCAATTTGCAATGACCTTTTTCACAAGTTTAAGTGACTTGCACATTCTATTATTGCAACTTGAAAGGATCTGGATCATTGACATTTTTATTGTAGTAAAAATAATATAAAATTCTTACAGGACTAGACAGGGTAAATGCAGGAAAGATATTCCCAATGATTGGGCAGTCCAAAACCAATAGTCACACTTTAAGGTTATGGGGTACGCCATTTAAGACTGAGATGAGGAGAATTTCTTTCACGCAGTGAGTGGTGAGCTTGTGGAATTTTCTGCCACAGGAAGCTGCTGTTTTCTGGAAGGCGTTGTATTTCGTTCTTGGGGCTAAATGGGTCAAGAATATGAGGAGAAAGTGGGAACAGTGTACTAAATTGGATGATTAGCCATGACCATATTGAATGTTGGACCAGGCATGAAAGGCTGAATGGCCTACTCCTATTTCTATTTTCTATGTTTCTATCTTTTTATACAAATAGAAAATAATTAATTATTTTTAAAGAAGTAAACTACTCTCACAGTCATGTTGATTGCTTCAATTACTATCGGTGTATTGAGTGGACAATGAAGTGCCATAGTGTGGCATGAAAGACCTGCAAGCCCATCAGAGGGGTATAGTTCAGAATGGTTCATGAGGGTAGACAGGCATAGTTTGGTACAGAGAGTATGATCGTATAAGAGGTGTGATCATACTTTGATATGTTTGTAACTTAATATGGGGACATGAGGACATTTTTGAATTTGCCTTTAAAAACTTTCTCTAATACAGACTGAATCATGACTCCTCTAGGGCACCACGAACCATAAGTCCTTTCGAAGCTGGCTTAACTCCATGAAAATTGCAGAGGTGAAAGACATGCCTATCTCTGCATGGAACTGGCCAGGTTGTGGATGCAGGGTGCAGGTTCACAATCCAAATCAGCCTGCACCATTAAAAGGTCCTCATGAAAGTCAGCAAACTTGGGAATTGAGTTCCTAAATTCGGGATTCAGGACCTAATCATCATTTTTAAAGGCCTCCTGAATCATTCCAACTTGGTGAAAATCCTGGCTGTAAAATATGTTTCTTTGCACTGATGCAACCTGACCCACTGAGTTTCTTCAGATTATTTGTTCTTATTTCTAACAACTTTATGTCATATTTCACTATTTATAACAATTGTGACAATCCAGTCCTGAATCTTTATCAAACATAGACCTTTCCTTGGTGAATAAAAACTATACTGATCTAGAAAGCAATTCAGAATACATGCATAAACTCCACTCCTGTTTTGCAAATTTAACCTACTCTATCTTTACAGAATTAAAGTCTTGCAATATTGTGGCTCCATCCTTTGAGCAATTTATTTCTTACTTATCTGCATATCTCTTCCCCTATTTGCTTCGCAGTCTGCTTTAACAGTCCCCTTCTAATTGCTTAATGCTAATCAAATAGATTAATCTCTTTCGATTTGTCTCAGCATCATATTTTGGTGCTACATGGAGTCTTTCTTTAATGTTGCTAATCTTTTTCCCTACTTTATTTTTGAGGCTGAGAAAATTCAGCTCTAAATCCTGCATGAAATTTACTAATTTCTGCTATTATTTCACGACTTTCCATAATAACATGTGGCAATAGTTCACAAATTAAATGTCTGAGGCTTCATTATACTTATTGAAACCTACCTGTTCACCTAACATTGAATCCAATGTCGCAGAAATTTGGAAGTTGTCCTCCAATACTGTCTTCCTAGCCACAAAGCTAACTTTGCTAACCTTACCAATCTTATATTAATTGATGGATGTCATCAGGACTGATTAAAAAAAAATTACTATCCTTGGTGTCATGCTCTTCTATTTACTGCCTCACTTCTGAAAATCCCTCTAGCAGGACTTTAATTCTGTACCTTGCTATGCCATTAGTTCCAATGATAATTAGTTTTTGTCAACTTCCTTTTCCTTAGTGAATTTTTAGTATTGCTGTCACATATAGCCCTGGTATCAGGATCCTCGCCAGCACTTCAAAAGGACTTAGTTTCGAATGTCTTTGCAATAGTACTGTATGATGGCTATTTATGTGTCTATACCAGAGTAAGGGTTTACCTTTCCAATTGCTGTGTCATGTCTTTTTTGTGCTCTGCAAAGATTTCATAATAGTCCTTTTATGTTCTTCTGGATATTGTCTCTGAAAGTACTTTCATAAATCTTTTCAGCGGCCTCTCTAAAGTCTTCACAACCAGCCTCCGTGTGTATTGCCCGGAATTGGACTTTAATTTTGCTGCGGCTGGAGTATAAAGGTGTTTTATAAAGGAGTGTTTTATAAAGGTTCATTTTAACTTCTATATCTCTGCATTCTATGCCTATATAACCTGATCCCAGATGCCACTCTAACCATTTTCTCAATCTAACCTGCCACCTTCATTTATACGAATAGGTTCTCTATACATTGCTACCTGTGTGCATTAGTGGTAGAGTGAGTGAATATTGGAGGGGGTGGATGGATGCCAATGAAGTGAGATCGAGTCATGGAGTCATAGAGATGTACAGCATGGAACCAGACCCTTTGGTCCAACTCATCCACGCCGACCAGATATCCCAAGCCAATCTAGTCTCACCTGCCAGCACCCAGCCCATATCCCTCCAAACTTTATTTTTTAGAAAATGTATCTTATAGTCTATACTGCATCTGTGGTATGAAAATATATCTCCCAAAATGTATCACTTCTCACACTGAATTAAGTTTCACCAATCATGGCCCATTCTTGGCAGAGGTGATTCCCTGGATTTTGAAATCTCTAATGGATTATGACCCTGAATCTGTAAGTCTTCGAAAGATTTCCCAGCTCACTTGATATTAGAGATCTTCAGGAGTTCTGACTGTTTGACCTGAATAGCTACACAAGTAGAGTTAGAGGAATTAAAACCTACTGTAACTCCCGAATGAATATTAAACTGACCTATCTCATCACCAATGCCTGATTCCAAACTCCATGGACACCTGACCACCATCTGTCTCAACTGGACCTGGCCCAACTTCATGCACTCTGGACCCAAACCCCAGACCCAGTAAAATCTCTGACCCCAAACTGATTCCTGACTACCACTGATGATCTCCCAGACCCACAAAATGTTGCTGGATACAATCTGACCACTAAAGCAACACCAACCTGACCTCCTTTGATTTCCCATTGAACCAGCATGACCTGATGGGTTTCCACCACACTATACAATGACCATGCCTCTGACCCTCTATTCCTGATGAAGGGCTTTTGCCCGTAATATCGATTTTCCTCTTCCTCGGATGCTGCCTGACCTGCTGCGCACTTCCAGCACCAGTCTAATCTAGACTCTGGTTTCCAGTATCTGTAGTCCTTGTTTTTACCCATGCCTCTGATCATACTGCCTTGATAGCCCCAACTTCCCCTCCAATCTATCTGTACTCCTAAGGGTCCCTGAGCACTCATCCATTTACCTGCTACACTACTCCCTCACCACCAGACATTCTACTCCTCACCGACACTGATACCAGATATCTATCTTTCCTGGAATGACCATTTGGTAAAATGAGGTGGAAATTAGATATGAGGAATGTTATAGGTTCTGGATGTAGGTTTGCTCACTGAGCTGGAAGAGGCTTTGTCCGGAGGCTCACTGAAGATCATATCTAGTATGGTGATGAAACGTCTGAAAATGAACCTTCCAACTCAGCGAGCAAACCTACGTCCAGAACCTCGAGCTGAGCTACAAATCTTCTCAAAACTCGCTAATGCTATAGGTGCATGGTAGGTGATTAAATGATGCAATCATGCTCAGGAAAGTGAGGAATCTCATTAAGCCTTGTAGCAAAAAGAAGTCAAAAACCTCAACTCAATTCTGTCTTAACCAAAATAGACCATTAGATCCAACCCAGGGTTTCAAACCCTGATTGGACAATCCATGCCCAACTCTCATCAGCTTGCTTATGTCCCCTGTAACTATCCAACTCATAGTTCACAATACTTCCACATTTGTTTCATTTACAAATTGTGAAATTATATCCAGTGCACCCAACTTTACATAATTGGGATTTCAAGAAAAATATTGATCTTAACACTAATCCCTGGGGTACCATGCAATCTACTTTCCTTTAGCCCCAAAAACAAACTTGCTGCTACTCTGTTTTCTGTAAGTGAACCAACTTCAGATTTATGCCACCACCATCCCATTTATTCCATGGGTTTATCATCATTGGCAACCTATCCTGTTGCTCTTTACGAAATGTGGTTTGGAAATCCATGTGACCACACTAAATGTGACTCCATCATCTGTCCTTGATTGAGCAAATAACTGACAAAATCAGTTCTTGATATTCTGCAGGTTTACTAAAGATTTGTGTGAATCTCTCTCTTCAAGCTTTTTTTTCTTGATTCGCAATGTTCTGTTGCCATTTGATCAACTTTATTTCAGTCCCTTTTGGCTTTTGAAATGATTAGAGATAATCGCACTTGGTTTTCAATTGTCCTGGAATTTTTAACTTGATAGCTAAGCAAATGGCATGTAGAAGATATAATTTACTTGGGAGGACCATAATACTGAAGCTTTATGCGAAATCTAGTAATATCTTGTAGCAAATAGGGCAATTACAATTTGCAGACATAGGCAAAATGGAGGCTCACACAAAGTAAATTTATATCTGCTGTATCAGTAATAGATTGTGCTAACCATAATGAAACAACACATGGGAAAACCATGCATTGGTAGCATTTTGTCTCTGAGGCAAAGGTCATGGATTCGAGTTGGTCATTTGCTTCGTAAAGTAAATACTCCTTTGTATCTAAAGCATTTTAAAATGTGGCTACCAGTATCTTGCATCTAAAGAGATCTTTCCAGCACTGATGAACTCTAATTTTTTGATCATACTCTCTCACCTTTCTTAAATTGTGGTGTTTAACATTTGATATTGTTCAGTCTAAAAGAACAGCAACAGAGTCAAACAGCTTTGGAAGATTTTGGCTAAAGTATTAGAAATTTCCTCAAGTTTTGGCAATTTACTAAATGTTAATGTCGCTTATATTTTCAAGAATTGTTTTCTTATGTTAATTTTAGTTAATTCCAATCCTTTATTCATTGCCAGTTTTCAAAATGTATACATTACAAACATATGTATATTATATATATGTACGGACATTGCATCTTTAATATAACAAAATATCACAAGCATATATTCCAGATTAGACAGGGTAAATACCTCATTGCTGGAAACTGTTTTTTAATTTATAAAAACTATAGTATGTATATCACTTGACACCTCTCATACCTTGTATCAGATGTCTCTTTAGTTATTTATCCTGTTTTAATTCAAAAGAACTCACTGTCTCCATTTAAAATTTTCACCAGTAGCTGCATGCTGCAAGCATACAAGCACTGCTTGAATATAGATGTCAGGATGAACATCTGATAGGCTGTAATTGTTCCACAGCTGAGTAGGCTCCACAATTAAAATAAGAGTACTTGCTTGAAGATGTGGCCACATTCATGAGTTCCTGGAGGGGGCTAATATTCCCAATGAATAATAATTGTGTGAATCATCTGAATAAAGCCACTGAGAGTTAAATAAAAATTGGAAGGGAAGGAAAATGTATATTGACAAAAAATGATGTATCATGAGAACAATACGACTAAAGTGGTTCTTTCTGGCATTTATAGTTAATAATAGCAACTGACATAATATTTATCTTCACTGTTTTTATCATCATTTTCTATCTAGCTGTCAAGGCGGTATGCAGTAATAATTATATACCTATCTTTTTGGAATTTCTTCTTTTGCTTTATTTGACGTGTTTGTGTATTGTTTCACTTCTTTTCTGGATTAGCTGGTGACATCAGTGAGTACAGACAGTGCAGTGAGCTTGGGGCAATCATGGCAAGGAAGTTGCCATGGTTACAACTGGCACAAATTGATGGTGAGAGAGTGTACACAGCTGCCTGATTTTCAGACTGCTTGTAATCCAGAAATACATCTGGTTGTATTATGTTATAGATATGGAGTAAATTCAGTATTTCCAAAGTTTAAGATGACAAATACTATATGCAGTTTTTGGCAATACGAAAAAGGTAACCTGCAGCTGATTTGACAGTGCAAAGCCAACTAGTTAGAAAAGTCCTATCTTAATTATAAATACTCAAATCAAAGTGGTCATTAAATCACATATTAGATAAAATACACTATCCCCATATGGACGTTTCTCAAAATTGTATATTATTGTATTGTACCATGCACCAGAAAACACCCATGGTCCTCAGAATGCAGAAAGGAACTGGAGAAATACACATTGGTGCCCAGATTCATTTTATTTTAGCTATTTATTTTGCTAATTCCACCTATTGTAAAAGGTAATGATTCTGAAAGAATTGTTGTTAAAGTTACATTAAGCTCCACTCAATCTGATGATGTCACACAGTCTTTGGTTGAAGAATCAGGCAGTCTTGAACAAAATCCTGATGGGGTCAGAACGGTTATCTCTGTCTAAGTAACTTAAGTAAGTGTAACTTGGGCTTACTGCTATGATGCAAAACTCTACATCTTGTTGTAGAGTGTTCTTGTGAAGACTCATCAATGGTTTATCCTCTATCATTAATAATTATCCTAATAATTAGACTCAACACTGAAGGGAGAACTATCATTGGGGACCTGGGTGGAGGATGTTGTACACTGTGGTCCCACACAACTGTAGATTGAGTCAGTTCACAGACTCACAAGATATCTGGAATTTTTTGCTGCTCAAGGAATCCATGGGACATATGCAGATTATTATAGGTCTTAAACCTCTTTAATTATCTAAAGTAGCTGCTTCTAAATGTTTGGTTATAGTTTCAGTCCTTCACATTGAACTTTGGTCACCTGGTGCTGAGAGGGACAGGAAGATTGGAGGACTATATGTCAACCACTCCGCACCCAGCATGTCACTTCAAAAAAAATTGAAAAAAATTAATAATTGAGTTTCTGCTGTGCAAAATTGATAACTTTCCAAAAATTGTCAGGGAACTTGAAATGCAATCTTACTTCTGTTGTGTGAAAGATGGAATACCATGAAGTTAATGAATCCTTTTACTTCAAAATAATTCTGTAAGTCTTTGTGTAAGTATTTTTTCGCATGTATGCAAAATTCAAGATTTTCTCAAATACAAACTAACAGTTCAGTTTCTTCAATTTTGGCATGTTCTGCAACAACCAATTTTATTTTATGTACCATTACTGGCTGAACCTTTAGCAACCAAGGTTGAAGCTCTGGAATAAGCTTATCTCAATGTTCTAATCAATGTTTATTTTACAAGCAGAGAAAGAACAAATGCATAATCAATCTCATGAATCTTCTCTGCGTAGCCTCCAATGTCAGTATATCTGCTCTTAGATGAGGGGACAAAAACTGTTTACAGTATTCTAGGTGACGTCCAACGAGTGCCATGTTTGGTCTTAACAGGACAACTTATTTTATATGCCATTCCCTTTGAAATAAAGAACAATATTCCATTTGCCTTCCCCAATTCCTGCTGAACATGTTTGCTAGCTTTTTGTGATTTATGCACAATGACTCCAAAATCCCTCTTTGCTGCGGCTTTTTGAAGTCTTTCTCATTTTAAGTAATATTCACCCCGTCTACTCTTTCTGTCAAAGTGCATAAACTCAAATTTTCCCACATTATATTCAATTTGCCAGTATTTTGCCCATTCACTTAAACCTGTCCGCACCTCTTTGTAGAATCTTTCTGTCATCTTCATCACTTGCCTATGCACCTTTTTCTTATTCACAAACTTAGCAATGTTGCACTCACTTAAGTCATCTGTCACTAATGTAATTTATACATAATAGTGACTTTGTACTGATTTTTGTAGCACTCTGCTAGTTACAAATTGCCATTCTGAAAATGATACCTTTATTCCAATTCTCTGCCTTTTGTTGATTTAGCTCATTCTCTACTCATCTGAATATACTACCTTCAATACCATGAGATATTATCTTATTAGGAGAAAGTGAGGACTGCAGATGCTGGAGAGCAGGAGAATCAACGTTTCGGGCATGAGCCTTTCTCAGGAACCTGAAGAAGGGCTCATGCCTGAAACGTTGATTCTCCTGCTCTTTGGATGCTGCCTGACCTGCGCTTTTCCGGCAACACATTTTCAGATATTATCTTATTATGTAGCCTCGCCTGTCATACCTTATTGAATGCTTTTTGGAAATCCAAATATGTTGTATATATTGGTTCTCCTTTATCTATTCCGCTTGTTACCTCCTCAAACTAACCTTGTTACCTCCTCAAAATAACCTTTTCAGGCAAGCTTTCTCCTTCATGAATCCATATTATTTCTGCTTAATTAGGTTATGTATTTCTGAATGCGCTGCTCTTGCACCTTTTATAATAGACTCCAAAATTTCCCCACTGACAGATGTAATTGTAGTGCAAACTGAATCAATATCAAATTCCTTTTTTTTTCCATTTTCTATTGCTTTCACCTGTTCCACCCACCAAAACCTGACTGAGAGGACAGACAGGTGCCTCGTTCCAAACTTCAAGGATTGGTTTCATTTGTATTCAGTTATAATTCACAGAATGTTATGGTGCAAAAGGAGGCCATTCAGCCCATTCTATGTGCACCTGCACTTCAACTAAGTTATATGATTAACACCATTCTCCTTTCCCCACCTTTCCCATACCTTGTAATGTTAATTCTATTTAGATAATCATCTAACACAGCCATGAATACCTTGGTTGAACCTCCACCATATTCCAAGAAAGTGCATTCCAGACTCTGTCTGCTCATTATGTGAATAGATTTTCTCACATTACACTTGATTATTTTTGCACATTATTTTAAAACTGTCCCCTCTTGTTCTCAATTTTTTTTCATGAACAGGATCAATTTCCCCTATGAAATCTATTGAGACTTTTAATTATTTTGAATACTTTGAAAAATATCCACTACCTAACTCCTCTCCAAGGAAAATATTCCCAATTTCTCCAATCTATTTTCATAATTGAAAATTTTCATTCCTGCAACCATTCTCATAAATGATGTCTATGCTTCCTCCAATGTCTTTCCTGAATTGTGGTGTGCAGACTGTACCCAATACTTCACCTGAGGTCGAAATAATGTCTCGTACTTGATCACCATAATGGACCTATTAAAGTTAAAATATTGGCCTGGGGAATGAAACCCAGGTGGCTTTCTGTGGCTGACTAAGAAACAAATCCAAATGCAATGTGGTGAAGCCAAACTTTGGTACTACCACATCTCTAAATTCACCTAGAGTTCCAATGGTTTGCTTATTGATCATTCCAGTACATTATGTAAGAGATTTGTGTGGTTTAGGTGTGTATTTGCATGAAAAAGGATATACATATTGTGGTTTTTTATAAGGAAACAACTGGTGTTACTTTTTGTTTTCTCCTTTTATTTGCATTATTTTAGGAGTTCTACCAGTCTCCTTTACAGAAGAGATAATGGGAAGTCCCATAGCATTGCCAGGCTGAGACATGGCAGAGACATGATTAATGTCTTTTTTTGGTAGATTATAATACGAAAGATTAGAACTTCATATTTATATTGTTCATGACTTAAAATCTCACAGCTTGAATTGGGCCCTCTTGTGGCACAGAAGTAGTGTCCCTACCCCTGAACCTGGTTCAAGTCCCACCTGCTCCAGAGGTCTGTAATAACATTTCTGAACAGGTTGATTAGATAAATAGTTTAGTCCAATCCTTCCATCACAATGAAACTTGGGCATTGAGGGTTAATTTATTAAAGCATGCTGCAGATAATTCTTTTCTGCTTCCCTGGAAAACAGGGATTGGGTACTTCTGATTCAAGTATTTAAATGTTAAATAGATGTGAAACTGTGAAAATGGAATTGAAGTGCTGATCAGTTATGATCTATGCATTGGCAGACCAGGCTTGATGAGTTGAATACCATCTGCCTCCACTTAATGCTTCTATAAAAGCTTTGACAACTAGTAGGGTGATAAACACCAATGTGAAAATCCTCATCAAATGTAGGGGACAGATAATTGTTCAATGCTATGGCTTTTTGTTCTTTATCAGATTGGCAATTATTTTGTCTATCTGCACCATCTTACATTTCACTAAACAGTTATAATGGTATGAATCTTTGGCTCTGATTTCATGTAGTTTTGTGTATGGTTATGCACCATTGCTCTGTGCTGCTTCACACAGTTTCATATCTCCATTTGTGTTGATCTGATGTCATGTCACATGATCCAATCTGTTATTCTGAATCAAGTAATGCTCAAATGCTGTTGAAGGATTCATTTTTGTTTGGAATTCTGAAACTTTTACATTTTGGTGGAGAAAGGGCTAATTTCTGAACTCATTTTTATCCATATGTTTTTCCAATGACCATTTAAATGCCCTTAAAGTTAGCGAATCTAATACTGTTGGAGGCAGTGCGTTCCATGCCCCTACTACTCTCTGAGTAAAGAAACTACCTCTGACATCTGTCCTACATCTATCATCCCTCAATTTAAAGTTGTATTCCCTCCTTCTAGCCATCACCATCTGAGGAAAAAGGCTCTTACTGTTCGCCCTATCTAACCCTCAGATTATCTTATGTCTCAATTAAGTCACCTCTGAACCTTCTCTCTAACTAAAACAACCTCAAGTCCCTGAGCCTTTCTTCATAAGTTTTCCCTCCATACCAGGCAACATCCTAGTAAATCGCTTTTGAGACCTTTCCAAAGCTTCCACATCCTTCCTGTAATACGGTGACCAGAACTGTACGCAATACTCCAAGTATGCCAGCACCAGAGTTTTGTACAGCTGCAGCATGACCTTGTTGCTCCGAAACGCAATCCCTCCACCAATAAAAACTAACACACCTATCAACTTGGCTGGCCTTCTTAACAACCCTATCAACTTGGCTGGCAAATTTCTTGTATCTATGTACATTGACAGTGAGATCTCTCTGCTCATCTGCACTGCCAAGAATCTCACCATTAGCCCAGTATTCTTTATTCCTGTTGCTCCTTCCAAACTGAATCACTTCACACTTTTCCACATTAAACTCCATTTGCCACCTCTCAGCTCAGCTCTGCAATTTATTTATGTCCTTCTGTAACCTGCAACATCATTCATCACTATCCACAACTCCACCATCTTCAGTGTCATCAGCAAATGTACTCACCCATCCTTCTAAGCCCTTATCTAGATCATTTATAAAAATGACAAACAGCGGTGGACCCAAAACAGATCCTTACACTACACCACTAGTAACTGAATCCAGGATGAACATTTCCCATCAACTACCATCCTCTGTGTTCTTCCAGCTCACCAGTTTCTGATCCAAACCGCTAAATCACTCTGAATCCCATGCCTCCGTATTTTGCGCAATCGTATACCGTGGGAAACCTTATGAAATGCCTTACTGAAATCTATTTAAACCACATCAACTGCTTTACCTGTTTGGTCACATTCTCAACGAAGATTTGCAAGACCCAAATCTGGCCTTTGTTCAACTTGGCAGCAGGTGAAGGAGAGGCCAGCATTGAGTTACTAATCACTCAAGAGTTCCATCAAAAAAGACTTCAGGGATGTCCTCAAAGCATACCTGCACAGATCAAATACCTGCATTAACTCATGGTAACCAATCAAATTAGGAGAAAATTAATTTGGTTTGGCACCAAATACAGGAAAAAGTTTGTCAGGAACATAGAGAGAAGAAATGATACAGAGAATGCAAAAATATCCAACAGCTGCTCTAACGAACCCTTCAGTGGACTCGTGCATTGCCTGTGGCAGAGCAATCAGATCATGCTTTGGACTGATCAGCCATCTCAGAATCCACTGGACGAGAATAGGTGCTAGTCATCCTAGACCCTAAGGGACTGCTAAAGACAGGAGAGATTGGTGAATGTTATCTAATTTAAATTTGTGTAGTATTTCTTTTATGTTTAGTGATTCATTTTGAGAGTACTTTTTGAACATTTTGAATCTGGAAGCATCCTTTTTTTTGGTTCTTCTCCCTAATAGGGTGCATTTTCATGTGCATTTTTCCTTCCTTGTTTTTTTAGTAAGAGATGCACAGCACTGCACATGAATTTTTAATATTTTTGATATTGCACATTGTTTTTTTCCAGGGGAGAAATGTTCACAAGTTGTAATACTTGATTCACTTAAAGTTGTTTCACTTACAATTGTGAGTTCAAGAGTAAAGCTAAAACTTGAATCAGTGATTAAATGTGTAAGTTTGAGGATGATCAGTAACATTCGAATTGAATGATTTTTAATTTTCACATCTCATCCAACTCTGTTCATTTAGTAGTTGTTTAATCTGATCACAGGATGGCAACTAATCTTTGGCTCTCCTGTTCATAATCAAATTTCTCACATTGCTCAGCGCAACTCCCCCTGCACTAAGAAGTAGAATTCAATTTCCTGACAGTACTTTGTGAACATTTTGGAGGCTGGTAGCATTCTATTTTTGTTTAGCTCCTCTCCCTAATAAGTATATCTTTCCATGTTAGTATTCTAGTCTCCATGATTGTTTTCCATTTACATTGCAAACACAGGATCTTGTCTGCATGAAAGTCCTGATCAGTGAGTGCACAAAATTATCTCAACATGAAGAGAAACCATCTGTTTATGCGGAACTGTTTTGCCAGTTTACACACATTAGTGCACATGTTTCAGAAATTTAGAACCAATTAACAAAATGTAGTGTTGGATTACATATGCAATGCTGAAGAAACTTAGAAGTTCTTCTATGTGATAGATAAGAAAAATAGGCAGGAAAATGAATATGTGCAATCACTGGAATATAAGGTTTTGTAATTTACCTAGCTTTAATCTGCTGAGTCAGTAATAAAAGATCAAACAATGATGAAAATGAAAGCAACTTGAGTGAGAATCATTGAATGAAGTGGTGCAAATCCTCAATTTGTGAAAAAGAATCTTTAACTTTGAGACAAAAAATGCCAGATTTTCTGAGGAGCATTGAATGAATAGTCTTGATTGTCTTCAGGATTTTCTCAAATTTCTTTGAAGAGCGGAGTGACCATGTTAAGTGATGACCAACAAGGCATCTCCATCAATAGCAAAGGTCACCCCATCTGCTAATTGTCTCATTAAGAGCTGATAAGCAGAGAAAATACATGCTTCCAGGTGAATCAGACTCCTCGATACTGGCCACACTAATGTCTAGCATTTGAGTGTACGGGGGGGATTTCTCTGGGGATGCAGCAGCAAGAGTTATTTTTAAAAATATTTTTATCATTAAGAGATGGCCACAGAAAGAGGGGGGCTCAGGAGAGTCAGAACCTAGTGCAGAGGGTTTTTTGAGAGGTCACTCCTTTACCCATCCCTACTGTGCAACAGTTTGCCAACAGATTATGGCAATTGGGGGCTACACACCCTTCCACAAACCTGGCTGACAGGTCAGCCAATTGGCAAATAAGCCACCATTCTCACCTCCCAGGAGGCAGGTGAATGGGAGTCCATAAGGAGCAATTCATTGATCGCTTTAGGATCTTAATGGCTGTTGCGTTGAGAAAGTTCCCAATGTCTGAATGTTGTATGGGATAAACTGGCTATGTAGGCAGGTGCTGAGGAAGGAGATATGGCTGTAGTAGTCGGACTATCTCAGGATATGGTTGAAGAGCTTCACGGTGGAGTGGATGAGCAGGGAGTTGCAGTGGGGCAGAGACCCACTGAAATCTTTGTGGAGGGAGGAAGAAATTTTCTTCAAGTTTGGCATCCTTGGTAGAGGTTTCACATAATGATTTTCAGCAACTTGGAGATAGTGAAAACTGCAGATCCTGGAGAGTCAGAGTGGATAAAAAGTGGAACTGGAAAAAGCACAGCAGGTCAAGCAGCATCAGAGAAGGAAGGAAGTCAATGTTTCAGGTCAGTACCTTCTATTAGTTCTGCAAAGGTACCATTAGCCACAGTTTAAAACATTTTTCCAGAGTTAGCACATTCTTTTCATTCAAGCCATATATAAGTGGGAAAATCTTGATGGGAAATCAATCACGTGGGGCTGGATTTTTCAAAGTCAGGGACAGTCCATGGTTATTTAAAAAATGGCAACCAGGACCCAGTTCTTGGAGTCCCGGTCCTCTCACTGGCACCTTCAGATTTTTGTCAAGGTGAGTTTAAGATATGCATTGCAAGCCCATACCCTGCAAGTCCAACCTGGCTGGCTGTATTGTAGGGACAGGCATTTTCTAGCCCCCTCAGATGCATTGGGAACCATTGTCTAGTTGAACAAAACTTCTGAAGGCAAATTCAAAAGAACTTGCCAAAGACCCAGTGCCATTGCTCCATGTTTATTTACACAAGATATAGAAGTTTCAAGTACTGCAGTTTCTGCTGTTCGTGCTTTAAAGATCTCATTGATTGATGTCTTTATACAGCTGAAGTAAAAAAATTTTTTTGAAGAAAGTTATAGTTGAATCACCTTTTTAAAAGCTTTTATTCACGTGACATTGCTACTACAAGGTGAATTGGTTCTGTGCAATATGTTTACTGGGTGACTGGAAATGCAGTCACATGGAAAGTAGTGTGCATATGGTTTGTGTGGAAAGGTGTAAGTTGGCATAGATGATATGGAGTCCAGTGGGGGTCAGTTGCGGGGTGTAGATTGGCATAGAAGAAATATGTGGGAAGTGTGGGAACCAAGATAGGTTTTCTGTTTTATTGCTTACTTCCATGCCCAGCAACACCCGCAGCTGCCTCTGTACATTTTTTAGGTACAGCAGACCTGAGCCCTGTTAAGGCTTCTTCCCCCTCTTCTACAATACAATGAAATCCTGCCTTTACAGGCATTTTATCCCAAGTCAGACAGGTTGATTTGGGAAATTTCCTATCTCCCATTGGGTTGAAGTCCAGGTCATAATGTGAAAAATGGCAAACATTGAAGAATCACTCAACAGTTTATTTATGGTAACATGAATTACAAACAAGGCTGTGATAGATTATATGTTTGCCTGTTTTAAAAAAAAGTCTTTATCCTTCTTCCAATTTTATCAATCAGAAATTTCATGTCTGTGCTGTATATACTTCTTTGAAGCTGGTAATTATGTACGGATATTTTGCCAAGATTGTCTCGCTAATATATCAATATGGATAGTAAATATAAAGAAGGCTTTTAACTACTGGCAGCATCAAACAAGTGTAACGTGATCGTCAATCAATTTACACACATATACTCTCAGTAACAACAGATCTGTAAAGTGGAACGTAGACCTGCCAAAATAAAGGAGGATCAGTTCTGATGGCACTATTGAATAGATAAAGACCTGGAAAGAAGTTGGCAATTTTTTTTAGTTGTTTCTGGTATGTGATTGTTGCTCGTAAGATTGGGATTTCTTGCGTGGTGTGTCATTAGCGCAGTGTGGAGCTAGGGCTTGGTGCAGACTGGAACTAGGTGCCAGCGTGGTCTGCTGTACTGAACATTTATTTCTGTAATGAAGGACATTTTATTTCTGAACTGTGTAAATCTTGTAACTAAAGCAACTGTGCCTAGGTACTTTTGTTTCTAAATTGTGCTGTAATTGTTGATGGTATAAACTTTTCACTATACTCATTGACTATATATGACAATAAAGGTTATTCGATTCTACCTGCCCTTGAAAAGATGGTGGTGAGTTGAGTTCTTGAACTACTGCAGTCCATCTGGTGTAAGTACACCACAATGAAGATAGCAGGAGAGTTCCAGGGCTTTGACTCAGCAGCAATGAAGGAAATATATGTATGACTCACAAGAGCTTGAGGTGGTGATGTTCCCATATGTCTGCTGTCCTTATCCTTTTGTGCAGCTGCAGTTGTGCATTTGGAAAAAAAACTGCTGAAGAAGCTTTGGTGAGGTAATAGACAATTTATGTTTGATTATTCCTTTTAAAATAAATAATGTCAATAAATAAATATTTTTTAATTAGCTTCGATACATAACCAATCCTATTGTTATTTTATAAAACAGCCCATAGAACTTCATAGTGTTCAACAATTTATCAACAATAAATGCAGATATCCACTGAAAGAATTTATAAATAAGTTCCCAAGAATATGTTGATGGCAATGAGAAAAAAATGTTTCTTAATTGGTTCTTCGGAAGTGAAGAATGAGAATTTCCCTTTGTCAAGTGCAATAATGTAAAGCATACATAGTACACTTGACAATAGTTATTTCTAAATTTTCAGTTTGTTTTGAAATATTTTGTAAATTTATAAGCACATGAATTCTATTGTGTGATGGTCATGACTAAGAGAATTAAATGTTTGCATTGCCAATAAATTTTTTTTAAAAATTCTATAACATAAATAAAGTTTGGGTCCAACCATAGTTACCCTTATGAATGTTTGTACGTGTGCTTAAATGTAATGAATACATGTGACCAGTGGAGGTCTAGCATTACACATTTGGTTGCTTTGGCCTTGATATTGTTTTACCTCAAGAACAGATGTATAAGGTGCATTTGTGGGCTGCTTACCAATGAACTGTCATTAACGCTCTGATGCTGACTGCAACCTCAGGTTGTCAGACCATAAAACCATAAGACATAGGTGCAGAAGTAAGCCAGTCAGCCCATTGAGTGTGTTAGGCAAAAGTGAGGACTGCAGGTGCTGGAAATCAGAGTCCAGATTAGAGTGGTGCTGGAAAAGCACAGCAGGTCAGGCAGCATCCGAGGAGCAGGAAAATCGATGTTTTGGGCAAAAGCTCTTCATCAGGAATGAAGGCAGGGAGCCTCCAGGGTGGATAGATAAATGGGTAGGGCTGGGGAGAAGGTAGCAAAGAATACAATAGGTAGATGGGGGTGGGGATGAAGGTGATAGGTCAGAGTGGAGAGTGGAGCGGATAGGTGGGAAGGAGGATTGGCAGGTAGGACAGGTCATGAGGATGGCGTTGAGCTGGCAGGTTGGAACTGGGGTAAGGTGGGGGGGGAGGGGAGGGGAGAGGAAACTGATGAAGTCCACATTGATGCCCTGGGTTGAAGTGTTCCGAGTGGAAGATGAGGCATTCTTCCTCCAGGCGTCAGGTAGTGAGTGAGTGGCGATGGAGGAGGCCTAGGACCTGCATGTCCTGATCCATTCAATGGCTAATTTGATAATCCTTCAATCCACTTTCCTGCCTTTTCCCCATAACCCTTGATTCCCTTACTGATTAAAAATCTGTCAGTCTTCAGCCTTGAATATACTTAACGATGTAGCCATGTGCACCCTCTAAAGTAAAATATTCCAGGGATTCACTAGCCTATAAGAGAAGAAATTGTGTCACCATTTATTTTGAGAGTTTGCACTTTGGTCCTAGACTCTCCTGCAAGAGGAAACAACCTTTCTGCCTCTAGGAGAAGGTGAGGACTACAGATGTCAGAGTCAGAGTCTAAAAGGATGGCGCTGGAAAAGCACAGCAGGTCAGGCAGTATCTGAGGAGCAGGAGGATCGATATTTCAGGTATAAGCCCTTCATCAGGTCTACCCTATCAAATACCCTAAGAATCTTAAATGTTTCAATAACGTCATCTCTATTCTTCTAAATTCTAATGAGTATAGGCCTAATCTACTCAACGATCCTCTTAAATCAGTCTCTCCATACCTGGGATGAGTCTAATGGAAAATGCAGATTAATGTAGTCTGTCGCTCTGTACCCTGACTCACCTGCACTGTAGCCACTCCCAGAGTTGGCAGTCACTGAAATTAGAATTTCAATTTTCCCACTCCTACATTGCTTAGAGAAACTCTTCCAAAAGTTATATTTTGTTCATGCACGTGTAACTGGGTTTTTAGTGGTGATGTGATGAATAAAATGTGTTGAACACAGAACTATCCCTGAAAAAAATCATGAAGTGCTGTTAAATGATGGATTAGATTTATTTGCATTACAGAAGGAAGCCATTAGGTCTATTGATACTATGACAGATTAATACATTTTTCAAGTTAATCTTTAAAAAAAATTTCTTGCACGAGTAGCTATCATAATATTTTCACCTTCATCACACTCCGTGTTCGATGTAAAAGTTTTCAAATGTAATTTTATTTTACTGCCTTTTGTTTCCTGGTTGCTATTATGAAAATTCTTCTAAGTGGTTTGCTGCTTAAACAGAATGATGATATCCCTACTGTCGCACACTGAGAATCCCAATTGAAGCACCTTGCACTTAATTGCCGTTTTGCTGTACAATGATAGAAGGAAAATTACCGTCTGACTGATCTATGGATCAATCAACCAGACTTTGGTGGTAGTAAGTGTTGAGCTTTTATGTTTCACCACTGACCACAAACTCTGGGCCTTTCCATTTAATAAATACTTAGCCTATATAAAAAGAGAAAGTATCTGATTATTATGAATCATCTCATGGGAAGTCTGTCCACGTTTGTCAAATGAATAAAAGCCTCCCAAATATTTACTGATAAAGATAATGACTTTCAATGCCAGACAAGATTTTTCTTTTTAAAATAGTTCGATTCTCTGACAAGAAAGTATGAACATTAACATATCTTTGGTTGTTTTAGCAGCATCTCCATCTGCTCTTCCGGCATCAAGTTTTGAATCGGATGTTCATAAATCATTCATGAAATCTTTTTCTGTGAATGAATGAAATCCATCCCTGCAGTGATGAGTTTTCACTGTGTTCAAATTTAGATTTTTGAAAAGTAAGACAAAACTTGACTTCCATTTTTTAGCTACGTGAACACAGTTAAGGATATACAGTGTTAAAGTTGTTTGACAATATTTTGTTATTTGTAACAACAGAAAAAAAAAGTGAAACTGCAATATAATGATATATGTCTGATACGTCCACCTTTCCAGTAGAACCAGAAGCAGAACCAAGTGCGGAGGGGTCTTTTGGAGGTGATCCCATTACCTATCCCATCTGTGCCTCTATTCACTAACAGATTGTGGCAACTGGAGGCTGTATCTGGCACACCACCTCCCCAACCCTCCCAAACCTGGCAACAAATTAGCCAACATTCTCCATCCACTGGGAGACAGGTGAATTGGAGGTGGTAAATTGAGGCCCATAAGATGCTATTTATTAACCAGGCCCTCAATGGCTGTCGAGTCGATAAAGTTCCCAATGGACCATCTTGCCCCATTTCATTGCTGTGTTGGTGAGAAACAGATGAGTTTCTTTCCAGGGCCAACTCATCTATTTTGCCATCTCTCAAGGAAAGGGCAAATTTTGTCTTTGGTTTACCTAATTCATATGGAGACAAAATAACATTTTATGAAATTATTCATTAATGTGTGAAGTTTTAAAAGTGATCCTATCTTTAAACCTAATATAGCCCTGCCTCTTTTCTTTAAAAATAATTTTCATTGAAATTATGTCCTTTTCGTCAACTAAAATATAAATGGAATCCTCTGTTTAAGGATGGAGTTTTGATGACCCCTGCAAGGTACATTTAATGATTTGATTTGATTTGTTTATTGTCGTGTTTAGTTTGTTACAAAATGCAGTGAAAAGTGTCGCCACCCTCCAGCGCTGCTTTAAAACCCAGAAAAATAAACCAAACCATAGAATTTAAAAGCGTAAAAATAAAGGAATAAAGAAAAAGTGAGCAACTTTACAGTTTTCTTGTTAAGTGTTCCACCATAGACCATAGGCCTGATGGCCAGGCACGAATCCCTTCGCCACGCCATCATCACTGCCACTCTCAGTACCATCACACCGGCACAATGATCTCGCCATTAAGTCCTTGCTGGACCTCGCCAGTGCAGATGCCACCAATGGCAGGTGTTGCACGGGCCCAATCGCAGCTCTGCCGTCACCATGAATCCACTTCCAGCCCACCTTGCCAATGCAGCCACTGTCATGATACTGAGTGCAAACGTGCCTCCATCGCAGTTTCCATATATCTGCGCTGGACACAGACGCCGCCAGGAACCCAAACTGCAGCAGTGATGGGTCCGTGCTAGGACCGCCTCGTTGATGCAGCTAAGATCTCTCCAACCCCCCAGCCACAAGTATGCGCTGGGTCTACTTGTCGACTGCCACATGGCATGCTGGGCCTACGTGCAGTCGCTGTGAGCTCCTGAGCTTTTCAACATTTAAAAATGAGCAAAGAGAAAGAAAAGTGGATAGAATGGCCAAGTTCTGTGCTCAGAAGCTCTACTCCACCGCCATTTTGCCATAAGATTTCTCCAATCTGTTAGCTGAGATTCTGTGCCTGTCACAGATCAAAATTAGAAGAGGGTGTTGTCCAGGTTCATCCACATGTCTTTATGGCTCCAGAGAAAATCATAAGGAGGTCATGCCCTTTTTCTCATAAGAATTAATAAGTGTATGTATGATAGTAAACTGTGAGCTTTTAATTAGTTGTTCTGTTGATCCATTGGAGCAAAGTTGTCATATTGATATTTACATTGATTAGAGCTAATAGTATGATTGAATAGATGGATGTCAAGGATTACCAAGCAGAATCACCATTGAGTACAGTATTCACTGATGCTTCATTTGAGCTGCTCTCATGACATTCACAGTGAAGTATGGTTGAAAAATGCCAAATTATCCAAATATAAAATGGGAAAGTCAGATTTTTGCAGCAGCAGCAGTGCTGTACACATCTGTGTTGTTGTTCACCATCTTAACATTTCCCATGGCCATCTGGAAGAAGACTTCAAGTCTTCAAGTGTTAATTAATTGAAAATAGTTCTCAGTTGGAAAAGCGAAAGATACACTCTTTTTCCGGCCGTCTACATTTCAAATTAATGCAAGATTGTGTGATTTTTTTTTGTTCTTCATATCATTCCTGCACTTAGTCCTGTTCCAAGTACAGTATTGTGATAGCTAATGCAATGCTAAGAAATTGACACAATGAAAATTCTTTTTAATTGGAGGATTATGGTAACTAAGTTTTCATTGGTCCAAACAATGTGTGAACATATGGCAGTCAGATTGGTATCTCACACACCCTTTTGGAAAACCTCCGGATAGCCCAGGAGTCCTGCAGCAAATTGTTTTGTTTTCTGTCCCTTTATTTAAAGAAATATGCTATCCTAATCAACTCATCAGGTCATGATGATCATCTTAGTGCATCACACTCCATGTCAGAAAGCTTGAGTAGGGCTCCACAAAGAAAACCGCTCTCACGCGCGCAATTATCTATACAACTCGTCCATTCATAGCAGAAGTAGTAACTGTTACCTTGTTCATGAGTGGTTTTTTAAAATGTACAATGGCACATGGTAGTCATTTGCTGATGCACGCTTCAAATACATATGCTTTGGGAACAGGAAAATATTTTTGTATCATCAGTGTTTTGGAGTGTGTTGTGTAGGGAAATCCAGGAATTTGACCTACTAACAGGGATGATGATGTAAGTCCAGTTCAGGATGGTGTGTAGCTTGATAGGGAACTTACAGATAGGGGTGCACCCTTACATTTGCTGCCTTTGTCCTTCTTGGTGGTCGGGATTAAAGATTTCAAAGGTGCTGTGGGAAGAGCATGACTCACTGGAGGTTAGTAGAACAAAATAATCTTCTGATGATTAGATGTCAGCAAATGTGCTTCCCACATCATTGGTTGGTTTATATATTCACTGTCAAAGCATCAAAAATTCAGCAAACTTTTCAGCAACACTGGTGAAACTGGGTTGGCTGAATTCTGTATAATATCGTTGACCCATCCATTGCATTAAAAGAACTGCAGGAAGCCCAGTTAAACATTGTAAAATGCTTCATGTTAATTTTTGTTTTTGTGAAGTTCTGCTTCAAAACAAGATCAAGACTGTTTTGTAGTGCACAAGAGTTCAAGATTGCACAAAGTTTGCTCTACATTTTCAGCTATAAATTTTAAAGGAAGTTGGATGTACAGTTACATGAGCCTCATTAATCTCTTCTTCTTTCTTTACATTTAAAACCGTTGCACTAAGGCAGTGTGAAAATAAATACTTCTATTGTTTACTGCAACATCTTTATTTGTGAAATGGAGCTCTAGAGTATTGCAATACAATAAATGAATACAGTAGATTAAGGTCATGGATAAAATCCTTGAGAGCTTAAATGAAGGGAGTTTTTATAAAAACTGTTTCTCCTACCAAGATGCTTTTAACCTTAATCTTCTGTTTCACATTTTAGAAATAAAGAGAAAATGGAGAATCATTGGTTAAGTCTGCAATATTTCACTTTATAACATGGGATAATGGATCAATTCAAACACTACGTTTTCCTTTCACTATATTTCTGCCATTTAACTACAGAGTTTGTTTTAAATCTTCCTTCCATCTGTCTTAATGCAATGACTATAACTATAAATTTGCTGAAGTACTAAGTTTGTTTCACAAAGTACCTACTTAACTGCATCATGTACCTATCCAGAGAAATTGAAATCTAAATAATTTCCTGGGATTTAGAGCAGCTTTTATTTTAGTTTACTGTTCCCTGATTAAATTTTGATCATTTTTGTGTAAGGTCTGGAATGCATGTATACAACAGATTGTGTTCAGCATGGCCTTTCTTGTTGGTAATTTGTGTATTAAATGGTGAGAGCCTGCTGTCCTGATGACTGTAAAGATTTTGTTAGGCTGAATGTGAGGATCTGGCGTGGTGCTTGCTATGTCTTCTCAGTTTCTCAATGGGATGAAGTTATTGGCTGTTTGCCAGATACGATGGTGCCTCTGAGCTTTTATCAATCGGATCAGTTGTTTGTAAGTTGAGTGTTTGATGCAGTGACTGAAAGATCAGATTGCTTTCAGTTAATATAATTTATCAAGGAAGTCATCCCGGAATTCCTCAAGGCTTTAACTCTTCAAATCAAACAAGTATTGCTTGATTCTCTGAATGTTTTCTTTCTGCAATTCTCCCAAGGTCTTGTTAAGGCAGAAGTGTATTTCCACTGAAACCTTTTAGAAGATGTATTCTTGCTTTCTAGTGCACAATATGTATATGTATGTTTTCATAAATGCAATAAAGTTTGTGCATACTTTTAAGTTCTTTAATAAAATCTCTGCCCTTCTAAGAGTTTGCAAACTGGCAAACTTAACTCAGTAGACTATATCTGCAGGCATGTTATAACAGAAATAATTGCGTTTTTAAAGTTTACCAATATCCGCATTCAGCAAGGATTTTGTTCTTCTGATGTGGGCTTGTGAGGATGCAAGACTGCAAATCTTTTGTAATTGCTGATAAATTGATTTTTCAAAAAAAATTCTCGATTTTACTAATGTAATGAAGACTGTATCATAGAAAAGATGCTACTTTAAGACAATTAGTGGATGTATTAATAAATACCACACTAAGAAAACTATTAAAAACTGCATTCTCTCAAAAATGAATGTTACTTACAACAATGACTATCGTACCTTAAATTTATTTGCAATATTTAAATTCATTTTCAAAAGAAAATTTTGGATATTCAAACAAGCAAGGTTTAAAGAAAACTATACTCACAATCTAATATAATTTCTTTAGGGTATCTTTGTCTCAAACTTCAAGGAAGTTGATGATAAACTTGACTCTTTTATGTCCTAAAATGATTGATCGAATCGCTGTGTGGTTTTTAAGACAAACAATTTGTCTCTGTGGCTATTGTTCAGGCTTTTATTGTTCGTTGTATGACCCCCAAAGCCATCATTTTTAATATGTTTTCCTTTGCAACTGTCATTTTTATGAATACTTGAGGTTTACCAGTCTTTTTCTGTTACAGGCATTTGGTTATTTTTCAGTAGTTAGACTGTCAAGTTCTGTTTGAGTCTCATACTTCCAAATAATGTTTACTCACTAGCTCTTGACACTTATTCAAATGGCACATAACATTTTATTTTCATTGAATAAAGTTTGAAATTTAACTAATACATTTTCTTCATTAGAGTACTCACTGAGTTTTGCACCAGTTAAGCAGCTTCTTGAATTCTTTAAGATATGTTTATGTCATCCTCCTCATGAGAAAATGCTGATGTGTACAGGGACATGTTTGTGAACTTCAGTTGCTCTCAAATACTGGCATGAAAGGTCATCATTCAGATGGCAAACTAGACAAAAATATCAACAAGTTGTCCACTTGTAAGGAGAGAGGGAGAAAGCTCTGGTGGGAAGTGATATCACATGAAGCTTGTCCAGTTGTATGTTCTAGCAGGATCATGGGATGGTGAACAGTCAAAGGACCCTGGAGAAATTTCTTTTGCTATCCCACCCACATCCTTCCCCACTACTTGCAAAGTTGTACCAATCTTTTTCCTTCTGCTGAGGTGAACGAACTTCATACAACTCCGCCAACCTGATTCTTCATCTACTGTGCTGAGTTCCAATGCAGTCTTCCTCTTACCCAAATTATGTATGGTCCAGTCATAGAGTCACGCAGCACAGGTTGCACAACTGCAGAAGTAATGTCAGAAATTCAGGCTTGTATTCTCATAATCGTTCCATCATTTAAACTAACACATGAAAATTATACTTAATGTGTATCCATACTTCTGGCACCAACTGCACAAGGAGAAAATGGAAGGAGTTGCTCTTCTGATATAGTAAAATGATCATGTTGTTAAATATTATATAGTCATTTTTAGACATGGTCCAGTGAAGCGGTAGTAATTCAGGAAATATATAAAGTAATCCATCCAGTTTGACCTTTTTGAGCTTAAGCTTAATGACTTCAAGCATTTTATCCTTATTGCATTCAATAAAGATCACATTAAAAATATCCTGCCATACTTCTTGATGAATGACGTTATGTAATCTTTTCAGGATTTTGTTGGCACAATGCCGAGGTTCAGATTTCGTGAATTTTTAATCTTTTGTCATTGTTGCCATGCTATTTTCGTATAACAAAGGAACTCTTCTCAAAAGAGATATAGGTCAGAACCAAGTCATCTTTTCCATATGTCCCCATGTGCTATCAGCTAATGTATAGGAGGGTCATTGACTTGAAACATAACTCTCTCTCTCCACATGTGCTGCCTGACCCATTGAAAATTTGTAACATTTTGTGTTTTTCTTTCAGAATTCTATCATCACCAGTATTTTGAATGTAGCACTAAAGAGTAATTCCCTCTTAGCTCATCCCTTATATTCAGACAATGACTAACTGGCTACACTACTCTATTGTTTCATTTGACAATCCTCATTCAATTATAATGGGTTACTAAATCTTTATATGAAGCATAAATTTTAATGAGTTATTGCATATTAATCAATGGCTGCCTATCATAGAATATATTTGAATTGATTTACAGTAGAAATGTGCTTTAATGTGTTCACATTGGAAGACGCCCCCTCTGCCATTCAGTCTGAGAATATAGTGAAGGGTGATGGTCAGTTTGGACAGTAAGGCTGATTGCTGCCCCACAATGGTCACTGGGATTTCTCCCCTCCCCCCACCCCCATCGTTCTTCCTGTCAATTTAGGTCAACATTGGATTTTCCTCTTTATATTCCTGCTTCTGCTTACCAAAAGCCATGGTACATGAAGAATCATTCTAGAGCCTTGGAAGAATTGATAAATTCCTTGTATGCTCACAAAGTATTAGCTGTGTGCTGTTTCACTAACACAAAAGCAAAATGCTGCAGATAATTGACCATAAGATATAGAAGCAGATTTAGGTCATTTGGGCCATCAACTCTGCTCCACCATTCAATCTGTATCTCAACGCCATTCTTCTGCATTCTCCTGTAAACCTTAATCCCCTTTCCGTCTTAACTATACTCAGTGACGTGGCCTCCACAGCACTCTGCAGCAATGAGTTCCCCAGTTTCAACACCTTCTGGCTGAAAAAAATTCTGCCTCATCTCAGTTCTAAAAAGTTGTCCTTTCTCTGTGAAGCTGTGCCTTTGGGTCCTAGTCTCTCCAGTTAGTGGAAACATCCTCTCCATCCACTGTATTCAGGGTTTGCAGCATTTTAAAAAATTCAATCAGATCTACCTCATCCCTTTAAACTTCATTGAATATAGACTCAGAGTGCTCAACTGTTCCTCATATATGACAAGCCCTTCATTCCCAGGATCATTCTTGTAGAACTCCTCTGGACCCCCATCAATGCCAGCATATCCTTCCTTAGATATGGGATTCCAAACAGCTCACAATATTCCAATGCGGTATGATTAGATCCTTATACATCCTGCACCTGTGTGCTGGAAATTTGAAATCAGAATGGAAATGCTGGAAATAATCAACAAGTCTAGCAGCATCTGTGGAGACAGAAGCAGAGTTCATATTTCAGAAGAATAAATCTTTGAAAGAAAGATTACTGACCAGGAATGTTAGCCATGTTTCTCTCCACCAAAACACTTGCTATCTGAATACCTAAAATATTTTCTGTTTTTCTTGTTCCTCCCCAAAATTGGGCACAGCATTAACCTACTGAAAATGTTGATCTTTCTGATGTTTTCAGCATGATCCTTTCTGTCAACTTCAAGGTGATTCTGTTTCTTCAAGATCCCAACTGCTACAAGTGTACATTTGGTTTGAAACAAGTTTGAAAACTGGGTAGGAGCCTTCTTTTCATAGAACCTTGCCTAAAGAGATGGATTTTGTTCAACTGATGCACCCACACTACAAACCGTTGTGATGGCCAACATTTACTACTGCAGGTGCTCTTTTTGTAAAGTTAGAACCTGCTTGCAATCACTATTGCAGTTTGACAAGTTCTGAGCTGCAGACAATATTGTTACCTGGCAGTCATTTTTTGTAGTTTTGTGACTTTATACACATCTTGTTTTATATCAGAAGAAAGAGTAGGTGACAATTGTTTTTGCACTGTTTGGCGATAACGTTCATGAACAACCAAAAATAATTCTGCTGGAAAGAAGTTCTCATAGGAGAAAATCAGTTTTGAGATCCTAGAATCACAGAATCCCTGCAGTGTATATAGAGGCATTTTGGCCCATCAAGTCTGACCACAGACCCTCTGAAGTATATCCCACCTAAAGCCAGCCCTTCACCCTATCTCCATAACTGCACAGTTATCATAGCTAATCCACCTAGCCTACACATCCCTAAAGACTACGTGCAATTAACATGGCTGATCCAGCTAACCTGTGTAACATTGGACTGTGGGAGGAAACTGAAACAACCTGCAAAGTCAACACCGACAGTTACCCGAGATTGGAATCAAACCCAGGTCTGGTGCTGTGAGGCACCAATGCTAACCACTGAGCCACCATGCCACCTGTCTGTTTCTTTATTTCTGCTATCCATCGAGTTCATGAATTTTTAAATTCTTTGTTCTCAACTGTTGAGAATAGCTGCTCATTTAAGACAAAGATTAGGCAAACCAATTTTTTGAGAGTACCATAATTTGAACTTTTGAACTCTTCCTAAAAAAAAAGCTGCATCTTTCACTGGCTTTAATGTGAGACATTAATAGATTCTTGTTGATCAAGGGGGTGAAAGATTAATCAGGGATAGTCAAGATGGTGGACTGAGTTTACATTCAGATTATCCAAGATTTTATTAAATGGTGGATCAGGCTCGAAGGCCGAATGGCCTAATCCTGCTTCTGGCTTGCATGTTCTTATGTCGAATCCTCTGAATGTTGCAGTGTCAGTCTTCCCATCTAGGTAAGTGGCTAGTTTTCGATTATAGTCCTTACTTGAACCTTATAAAATGACCAACATGATGGGTTAAAGCATTGAGCATCCCTCTGTAATTACCATCAACAACCACGAGCTGGAGGTAGTCCACGAGTTTACGTACCTTGGCTCCATAATCATGGACGGTCTCCTCCTGGACTCCGAGAACAACAGACGGATTGGATGAACAGCCTCCATTTTCATCAGGCTGACAGAAAGAGTCTGGGAGAACAGAAAGCTGACAGTGCACACCAAGGTTGTTGTCTACAGGGCCTGCGTCCTCAGAGCACTGCTTTACGGCAGCGAGACCTGGAGCCTCTACTCCAGACAATAGTGGCGTCTCAATGCCTTCTACCTTTGCAGGCTGAGACACATCCTGGACATCGAGTGGACTGACTGAGTCACCAACAATGAGGTCCTGGCCCATGCCCAGATACCCAGCCTCTTCACCCTGCTCCAACGATGCTGTCACTGCAAACTGGGCCACGTACAGTGCATGTCATACGGGAGGATCCCAAAAGACAAGCTGTAGAGGGAACTGGCCTCAGCAAGAGTGCACAAAGGCGGCCACATCTTCATTTCAAAGATGTCTGCAAGAGAGACATGAGGTCACTGAACACTAATATCAAGAGGTGGGAGGATATTGCAAGCAATCGCTCTCACTGGAGGCTGGAATTATGTAGTGGTCTAAGAAGAGGAGAAAAGAAGTTGAGGCTTGCTGCTGAAGAAAAGCCCACCCACCGAAAGAAACCGCACCAAGATGGGCGGCTCAGTGGTTAGCACTGCTGCCTCACAGTGCCAGGGAGCCGGGTTCAATTCCTGCCTCAGGCAATTGTCTGTGTTTGCACATTCTCCCCGTTTCTGCGTGGGTTTCCTCCGGGTGCTCTGGTTTCCTCCCACAGTCCAAAGTTAAGTGAATTGGCCATGCTAAATTGCCCATTGTGTTAGGTGCATTAGTCAGGGGTGAATGTAGGGAAATGGGTCTGGGTGGGTTGCAGTTCGGAGGGTCGGTGTGGACTTGTTGGGCCGAAGTGCCTGTTTCTACACTGTAGTGAATCTTGAAAAAAAATCTAAAAAAAGACAACACCGTCAACACCTTCAAATGCAGTCACTGCTGCTGAGACTGCCACTCCCGTGTGGACCTCTACAGCCACAACAGATGCTGCTATACCAACAAAGATTGAAGCAAGACTTGCCCGATACAGATCCATGGTCTCGCGAGAAATGCCACCATAAAATGACTTGTAAAAGTCAAGAGAGAAGCCATTCATTGCAGAATAAAGTCTTTGTGTTGTTTTTGTATCCATGTTGTTGATATGGCTAATACAGTTTGGTCATTAGCTGAGATAGAGAAGGATATACTTGATAAACATCACGGTATATCAAATTACTTGAGTTTTCTGTCATTTTCTACTACTATCCAGCTTATTTCAAGTAGACTTGTGTATGAGAAATGTTTCATGTTATTTGCTTCCATAAAGGATAGGTAAAGAAGATAAAGAGATCTGCTTACAATTGTTAAGCAGTTGCAGCTTAAATGTTTATACCTGGTGCGATCTCAATTAAATATTTCAGTCCATTTACTGAAAGACACAATTCCCATTTTATTATGACAAAGAGCTACTGTCATTGCATATTACAAAGTATCATGTTTAATGAAGCTTGATAAATATCCTGATGGTTGAAGATTCCTTTCTCCCTGCTCCAGATATGTTGCATATACAATACAGCATTCACTCTGTCAATCACCTTTATCCAGTCTGTTTTTGTACTGCTGTAAGCTAGTACATGTTCTTCAGCTCTAAAACTAATGGCCTACCTTTCTCTGTAAGATCTGCTAAAGAAAAATATCAAAGTTGCTATATTCCGTAGTGATTTTCATCCTCCTGGTGGTATGGCAGCTATAATAGTGATATCTTAGGGGCAGCACAGTGGCTCAGTGGTTAGCACTGTTGCCTCATGATGTCAGGACCCAGGTCCGACTCCAACCTCGGACAACTGTCTGCATGGAGTTCACACATTCTTACCATGTCTGCGTGGGTTTTCTCTGGGTGCTTTGGTTTCCTCCCATAGTCCAAAGATGCGCAGGTTAGGAGGATTGGCCATGCTAAGTTGCCCATAGTGTTCAGGGATGTATAATCTAGATGGATTAGTCATAACAAATGCAGGGTTACAGGGATAGGGTGGGTCTGGGTTGGATGCTCTTCAGAGGGTCAGTGTAGATTTGATGGGCCAAATTGCTAGTTTCCGTACAGTAAGGACTCTGATTCGATCTTTCATGCTTCCAATATAGTCGTGTTATAGCAGAGAGTAAGCTCTAATGTACTGCACAAGACCCATGTTATTAACCTCTCAGTAAATTTGAACTGACACATATGAAGCATAACTGCCAGAGGAAGTGGTGGATGCACGTACAGTTACACTGTTTAAAAGACAACTGGATAAGTACTTGAGTAGAACTGTTTAGAGGGACATGGGCCAAGCACAGGCAGCTGGGAATAGTTTTGGTTGGGAACATGGTTGGCGTAGACTGGTTGGACCAAACAGTCTGTTTCAGTGCTGTGTGGCTCTATGACTCTTAGATATTATGTAAATAGATGGTAATAATAAAAAGTGCAGACCAAGTGCTCAGGCAGCCTTTGAGTACATAAATCCTCTTAAATCTTGTTACAGACTTGGCAAGTGCTGCTGGCAAAAGATTTAGCCTTATTAACTATGTTTACAATACTATTTGGGTGATCCTATTTCAAACAGTTTCAATTCAGAATCTCTTATGTGCCAAAAAATTTATGTATTTACAACTGCTAGCAAATCTGAATGTTGGATTTGCCAGATTGGCAATTTTCTGCTTTATAGCAAGATTATGATTATATGTGATTAAAAAAACCATATTAGCAAGATTAACAAATTGAAAAGAATGTATAAGTAAACTAAAAGAAATGTAGGAGAAGACCATCTGCCACAATGAGCCTGCCCTATTCACCAGGAATGTAGCCATGTGCTACACTTATGCATGCTCACAATCTTTCAAGAGATGCAATGAAACGGAAAGTTGATACTAATTTTAAAAAAATAAATTTTCACAAGCTCAACCAAAGTTCCAGTCAAGTAATTAATTAGAAAGCACCAATGCAAATCAATAAAAGTTGCAAACATGAGAGATTAAATCATCTTTGTCCATGACGTTTAAACGACCCAACTATGGATAATCACTTTGGAAATCCTCCAGTTCTACAACACTGACAAAATCATGCAACCACAAATTTGTGGAACTGCAGTGTTTTTAAGAGAGTATTACCAGTGGTGTAAACAAAAGGCTGGTCTGACATTAGCACTGTACTAATAATGCTAAAGTAAGTCATAATGCTCTGTACCAATACAGATAATGTTGTTAACTACAATTGAAAGACACCAAACCCCACATTACTTCAGGAGATGACTAAAAGATTAGAGAAAAGCTTATACTAAAATCAAAAGATTTGTGTGCAACTGCAATAGAAAGCAATGTTAATGCTCTAAATAGCATTCATTGGAATCTACACTCTTTGGTTTTATATCTGCTTCATTTCTGCACAAATGCTGCACTTCCTAATGATCTTGAAGGAAAGTGGAAAATTAGCTAGACGTTACACTGAACTGGCCAAGAGGCCAGGCCTGAATGATGAAGACAGCACAGTGTTGTTTGAGAATTTTTGATTTTTTTTACATTAGATTAGATTACATTACAGTGTGGAAACAGAATGTGGTAGGGATGCACAGATCATCAGCAGCTGAGGATTGTTTTTGATGGGGCTAAGAGAAGCACTCCTATGGAGATGTTTCTTCCTCAGTGTTTTTGATGTGGTATGGCACAGTTGATTTAAGGAAGGTTGGTTAGGCTGATCTACTCCAAAGATCAATTGATGAGCCATGCACAGCATAGGTCAAACACAATGATCCAAAGAATTCCCATCAGAGTTGTGCAATGCACATAGTCTGCTATTTAACTACTTAAACCTTTCTCTGTATTTTGGACTTAAGTACTGAGAACCTATTTTAATCCAGCCTGAAGATGGCCTTGAGCAGGCCATTGGCAAGATCTGGCAGGGATGTGAATCTTACTGATTTTGTACTGCTACTATCTCATTCTTATCAGGAAATAGTGTTGACAGTAGTGGGAAATTTACCCAAAGTATTTACTTCAATAAAAGAGCAAACCAGAAAATTAATCAGTCATAGATGCCATACTCAATACGCTCTTTCAGGTTAGTTTACTTTTGCCCCTACTGACTGTTCATGCAGCCTTAAAAGTCTGCTGTAGTTCTGACCTTTTCTCGATAGATTTTTTTCTGTTGTCAGCTAAGCTGATTAGTGTGCAATCTACCACTGAAGATTAGCAGTTCAAATTTCAATAGTTATCCAATGGTAAGTATTTGGCACAAAGATATTTATTTGGAAGATGGTGAACGACTAACAAACTACTAATGGAACATGTTACTTAACAGATAAATGTCATAATAACTTGTAGCTACTGGCTTTCTAATGCGTGAACATTTTCTGTTTTGATAACCTGACAGTAATTGAAAATTACATTCCATCTGTTCTTGTTAGTTATCTACAGATCTTAGTCTCAATTGACTTTTGAATTATATGTGGGGCTGCATTACTCGCATTACTTCTGTGTTCCATTTTGAAACAAATAATGAAAGGGTAGCCTTTATTTTATAACCTAGCTATTTAAAAAAATTACATGGAGTAGATCTTTATACTTACTGAGTCTCTTTTCTGTTCAAATTCTGACTATTCAACCCTATTACTGGCCCCTGCCAGCGTCAATTCTTTGGCATTTTTGTTTTGTAATTATTTGAAATGTATTCAGACATTCTTTATGTTAAAGATGTTACAGAAATTGCAGGGGATTCTGAGGGACAGGGTTTTAATGCATTTCGTGAGGCACAAATTATTAGGGATAGTCAGCATGGCGTTGTGCATGGGAAATCATCTGTCACAGACTTGATTAAGTTTTTGATGTCTTAACCAAAAAAATGGTTGAGTGAAGAGCGACAGATGTAAACTACATGCACTTTAGCAAAACTTCCATATGGTAGTAAAGTTAGATCTCATGCGATTCAGGGAGAGCTTGCCAATTGGATACAAAATTGGCTTGATGGAAGGAAACAGAGGGTGATGGTGGAGGGTTTCTTTCAGACCAGAGGCCTGTGAGAAGCGCTGTTCTGCAGTAATCAGTGCTGTGTCCACAGTTGTTTGTCATTTATGTAAACTATTTGGATAATAATTTAGGAGGCCTAGTCAGTAAGTTTGTGGATGACACCAAAATTAATGGGATAGTCAACAGTGAAGAAGGTTAGCTAAGATTACAAAAGGATCGTGATCAATTGGGCCAATGGGCTGAGGAGTAGCAGACAGGTTAATTTGGACAAATGTGAGATATTGCGTTTTGGTAAAATGAACAAGGGCACAATAAATGGTAGGGTCCTAGGTAGTGTTGTCGAACTAGGGGTTCAGCTACATAATTCTTTGAAAATTGCGTCACAGGTAGACCCCTGGTTAGGAAGGCATTTAGCACACTTGTCTTCATTGCTCAGACCAGTGAATATAGGAGTTGGGATGTCACATTGAGGTTGTACAGGACATTGGTGAGACCATATTTGGAGTACTGTTTGATCTGTTTGCTCTGCTATAGGATGGATATTATTAAGTTGAGGGTTCAGAAAAGATTTACAAGGATGGTTCTGGGACTGGAGGGTTTAAGTTATAAGGAAAGACTGGATCGGCTGCAACCTTTTTCACTGGAGTGTAGGAGATTGATTATAAACCTTACAGAGGTTTACAAAATCCTGAAGACATAGATTAGGTGAACAGCAAAGATCTTTTTCCTAAGGTGAGTGAGTTCAAAACTAGGGGGCATATTTTTAAGGTGAAAGAAAGATTTAAAAGGAACTTCAGGGGCAACCTTTTCACACAGAAGGTGGATTGTATGTGGAATGAACTGCCAGAGGAAGTGATAGATGCAGGTACACTTACAAAATTTAAATGACACTTGGGCAGGTACATGAATAGGAAAAACCCATGTGCCAAACACAGGCAAATGGGACTAGGTTAGTTTGGGAAACTTGGTCAGCATGGATGGGTTGGACTGAAAGGTCTTTTTCCATGCTATATGATTTTAGGTCTGGCAGCAGATGGAGAAAAAGGCATAGTTTCGTTTCGAGTCTTGTGACTATTCATTAGAACGCCAAGTTACTAAACTTGAAACATTAACTCTGCTTTCTCTCCACAGATTCTGCCAGACCTGTTGAGTTTCACCATCAATTTATGTTTTTGTTTCAGATCTGCAGTTCTCTTTTGGATATGAAGCATTGACATGGAGCAGAGTTTTATGAGTAAGGTGTGGGTGAACCTCCCCTCCCCACCATCGATCTGATGTCACAATACACCATTTACAAGCCAACTCCCAACATAATTATGTTCAATTCCACTATCACAGAAGACAAGTGAGTCCAAAATTCAAAGCCCACCCACTTTCTTTTGTTTATGGCCAATTCTGAAATAGCTTAGACAATTTATTTATAAATGTATTGATATGTTATATAACCCATTGCAAAGTATCAGAGTTTGTAAGGGTAGGCCAAATTAGGACAGGATTCTTTAAAGTGATCCATGGCTTGATAACAACTGGCTAAGGAGAGAACATTAAAAAAGAGGTAGAAAAAACAAAGAACTGTAGATGCTGAAAGCCTGAAACAAAAACAGAAGTTGCTGAAAAAACTCATCAGGCCTGGCAGCATCTGTGGGGAGAAAACATCTGTTTTGAATCTGGTGACTCTTCAAAAATAGGTCGCTGCAGTTGAGTCTGCAGGAGAATGCAATGGCGTTCTCCTGTGATTAATTTGTGGAAAATTGAGCCAGTGAAGGGGTCATCTGTGATGAACTCACTGGGAGGAAGATCTTAACTCCAAGGAAGCCTGATTACAGGGCAGACAACAGCAGCAAAAGCCAAAGATGCCATGGAAATGGTTCACTCCACTGTGTCCACTGAGGAAGAGAAAAAGAGAAGGAGGTAGAGGAGGGCTGTTGGCCAGAGCAGCAACAATCAACCCTCTAACAATGTAAGCATCATGGTGACACTAAAGATCCAGAAATCCAGTAAAGGAACCATAGACAGGTATGCCCCAAGAGAAGATGCTGTCCTGAAAGAAGACTCTACAAACCATGTTCCAAATACTTTCAGCAATAGCCATGGCACTATAAATATCCCTGATGCCTTATACCCTCTCTGTCCAGCTTTTATCGTCAGTATAAAGGCTTTCAAGCTCCTGAACAATGTCTCTCCCAATGTTTTAAAATAGTGGTGATTTGAAGATTGCAAAATGCTGCAAAGATCTTCTGCTGATCCCTTAAAGGATCCCGAGACATGGATATTTGGGGCCACTGTTACTTTCAGTGTGACAGGCATGTAGTTGGAACTGAACTACCCAGCAATCAAGTCAGATTAGGATGTCTCTATCTTTCTGGAAAGACAGTCTTCTGTGACACTGGTGCTCACACTCAAATAATTTATCCATGGATCAACCAGAAGCTCTTAATAAACAAAGAAAAACGTTTATTCCTTGAATGTCCAAATTATCTGTCAACACTGTCTGCTTATGTTGCAGGTATTTACAGAATACTGATGTGTTTTGGTGCCTATATGCTCACATGCTTCTGGATGTTATAGTTTCTGCATCCTGAAGGGCTAAGACTGTCCCAGGAGGAGACCCCAGATGGAGAAACCCAGTGCTTGCTCACCAATATGGGTATATCCGGCCTTCCCTTTTTACCGGAAATGAATAAGGACCAGTAAGGGTACCATGTGTCCTATCCCTCTCTTATTGTGATAATGCTTACTTGAGGTCATTGATCATATGAGGGCTTGCATATCTGAACGCATACCCAACATCCACTAAACATGTCCTGGCTTTGGCTCTCCATGTGTCTTGCTGGTCTCTCAATGGAGGAAGTAATGTATTTAGAAGAGAGGGTAATTACAGCACCCTTGCTGTCTGAGCCCAGTGTGCATCCTATCTGGAATTTCTTTCACATCTTCACCCACCTCCCTTTGGACAGCCAACATATGACAACTCAGAAATGATTCCAAAGGCTCATCTGCCTGGTTCTCAGCATTTTCCTGGTTTCTAACACTCCTCTGAGTATCAGAAACTGAACTGTCACAGCCTCCAACAGCTGATATAGCAACTGTGCAATGTTCAAACCAAATGTCACAGTCTCTTCACCAGACATGAACATATTCCACTGAGGTGCCAATATCCGCATTGGTGCTCATGTGCAGAACAAAGAGAGAAAGTTGCAACCTCTGCGGGTCCCTCCTTTTCCTCAGACGTTAGTGCCAGACCCTTAGAGTCAATAAGGTGGGCGAGTGTACATGACACAAGTGCCATATCTGGTCTTAACACTCCCCCAATTGACATTGGGAGTGTGACAGCATTTTATATTCACACCCCTTCAACATGCAACAAATGTAAACCTTCCGTAGCTTTGCAAGAATATTCATAGTAAGTTTCCTCACGAATCCTTGCAGAACATAAGTCATTTAACCTTTTCCTGCTTTGTAGCTGACTGCTATAGATGACCTCTGAACTACTCTCCATGTCTGCCGCTTCCAGCTGGGCTTGGTTTATCAGATGGCATGGTTTCCTTTTGTCATTCTTTGGGAGAAAAACCTCCTACTGTTCACTGGCAGACTGGAGGAGGTTATACAGACAGTTATCATTAAACCGTGCAGCTGTCTGTTCAAGTTCCTTTGTCAGTGCTTATGGGTTAAGTTTATTCAATAGACTTACAAGAATGTGAGACCAGAGTTAGGTTGAATCCTGTAAATTGATCCCACAGTCTCATATATTTGAGAAAACTCAAACTGCTCAACAAAAACTTATTCAGTGGTGTAATTTCTCACTAAAGCTGTTATTCATCCTTAGGATCTGAACTGCATTCTCCTATCTTTCAAAAATGCCCCATACACTTTTCCAATCTTTTTAAAGGTGGACTGAGAAAACACCTGCTAATTTCACAGCTAGTGAATGTGCATGGCTGCAGTTAACACTGAATCATTCAATCAGTATAATTGTGTCTGGATAACAATACAAAAATAGGGAGCATACAATTTTTCATCACAACATTGGGTCATCTTGCTTAATTTAAACAAATGACTGTCTTCTTCTCCATCTGTACCTGGTGGAAGCTTGCCCTCATAGCAATCCGCTTTTAAAATAAACTGACTTCTAGTTTCTCTTTGTTGCCTCCTTTTGTTCACAATATGATAACATGAAACAGATCTGCTCCATTTGTCATAAGATGATACAATATTAAATCAGAATTGCTCCTGAAGAAGTGTCTCTAGCACCACCTTAAAATTCAATACTGGAGATTTGTGATAATGTCAGAGGCTGCAGTGGCTGTGAAAATGATATTGACATTTTAGTTTCTATTCACGTATCTCGAAGCCACCACTCGGTTGTTAGTTATTCACTTATCTGGAATCAGCTATATGAAGATGCTGTCGTGGCCTAATTAACCTTATTTGGAAATGATGCCGATGTTGGAGGATTAATGAAATCTTACCAAACCCAGGAAATTATGAAAGAATTGAAAATGAATCCTGCAATTTGAGATCAATTTTCTATTCTTCCTGTGGCAGGCATCAAGACCTCCAGTTTCTCAGTACCAGTTGTATTATTTCCTGCACAGTGCAGCCTGATTTTTCAACTTCATTGATTTCTGAGTGCCTGAAGGTTTCTCAACTGGATGGTAGTGTAGTATTTATATGATAAATTAGTAATCCAGAAGCCTAGGATCAGGAGAATTTGAGATTACATCCCAACATGGCCATTTAAGAATTTGAATTTGGTTTTGATTAAAAATGTCAATATAAAGCTCTTATCAGAAAAATAAAATACCCATTATATCATAGAATCTTTACAGTGTGGAAACAGGCCATTTGGCCCAACAAGTCCACACCAACTCTCTGAAGATTAACACACCCAGACCCATTCCCCTACCCTATTACTCTACATTTACCCCTGACTAATGCACCGAACCTACATATTCCTGAACACTATGGGCAATTTAGCATAGCCAATTCACCTAACCTGCACATCTTTCTTTGGATTGTGGGTGGAAATCGGAACACCCAGAGGAAACCCACACAGACACTGGGAGAATGTGCGAACTCCGCACAGACAGTTGCTCGAGGCTGGAATCTAACCTGGGTCCCTGGTGCTGTGAGGCAGCAATGCTATCCACTAAGCCACCATGCCATCCGTGTCCTTGAGGGAAAGAAACCTTACTGTCCTCAAATGTGTAACAACTTTGTTTGGACAATATGTGCTTGCCTTCTTATTCTGAGAATTAATAAATAACAAACCAAGATCATTCCTTGTTCCTTTGAGGATCTGATTTTTGATGACTGCAGCTAGGTGGTCAATTACTTGTTTGCTATGTGATGTGTTTATGATCCCAGCTGGTGGTACAGTCGGTTCTGACATAATGCATGTTTCTTCAATGCAAATTGACTTTAATTTAGAGTCGTAGAGATGTACAGCATGGAAACAGACCCTTCGATCCAACCTGTCCATGCCAACCAGATATCCCAACCCAATCCAGTCCCACCTGCCAGCACCCGGCCCATATCCCTCCAAACCCTTCCTATTCATATACCCATCCAGATGCAATATATGATTGAAAACTTTGGACTGTTATTCGTAGAACACTAGCTTTCCTTATCTATATTGGCTATAACACAATTCCAGCCCCATTAGTTTTTATGGTGTCGCTATTGCGCAATTTTCTTATAACATGCGATCGCACCAGAACGGAACTATTGTGTTATATCAGAACTGACTGTACTGTTGCAGAGCATGGGGGATACAGTGGTTAACACTGCTGCCACACAGCCAGGGACTTGGGTTGATTCCAACCTTGGGGGATTGTCTGTGTGGAATTTGAACATTCTCCCTATGTCTGCGTGAGCTTCCTCACACAACCCAAAGATGGGTAGGTGGATTGACCATGCTAAATTGCCTTGTAGTCTCCAGGGATGTATAGAATTAGCCATGGTTAATGCAGAGTTAGGAATATAGTGTCGAGGAGTGGATTTGGGTCAGATTGTCTTTGGAAGATTGACGCAGACTTGTGCTGAATTACCTCTATCTGTACTGCAGGGATTCTATGAGATCTGACTTGAAAGATTTTAATTTTACCTTTGTAAAGTGATTATTATCAGTCACTAAAATATAGATGTACAAGGCTGCAGAGTTTCTTTAAGAACAGAACATATGAGGAGAAATAAAAAAACGAGTGACCTTAATATTGGACAGTTTGGAAAGAGTTTAAACACAACACAAAACAAGTCTTCAATCGCAAAACAAAATTGGAAAATTACTGGGGAAACTCAGCAGGTCTGGCCGTGTCTGTGGGGAGAAAGCAATGTAGGAGTAAATTACTGCAGATGCTAGAATTTGTACTGGAAACAGAAAAATGCTGGGTAAGGCAGCATACATGGAGAGACAGCAAGCTAGTGTTTCACGTCTAGATGACTCTTTGTCAGAGCTCTCTCCATGAATACTTCCTAACCTGCTGAGATCTCCAGCATTTTTAGTTTCCAAGCAGAATTAACGTTTTGAGTCTGGTGATACTTCATCAGATACTTTCAATCTATTTCACAACACCATCAATTAAGAGTGATTTAAATCCAGAGAAATTACACCCCATCTCTCGACTTCTTATAGCTTCACTTCACTGACTTCTGTTAGTTTTTTCTCATGGACTGTGGAGACAATTCAAAGAGATTTTTATTCCCCCAAATCCAACAACATGAGCTCTTCTTTGAGAGTCTACATTCTAATAACCTGCAGATTTCAAACCAAACTCTTGTAGAAGTTTCACAAATGAAACTTTTCTATGAGGTGATAATGCATTTTCCAAAATGTCCATTCCTTCTGCGAGAAAGACTAAACTAGATTTGCTTCTGAATTCAGTCAGGTCTCCTCTGAGTTGCCCCTCACTTGAGAGAAGAAGGAGGAGAGGCAATCTAATTGATATTTTTAAAATCTTGAGCAGGCTGAACAGTGTAGATTAGGTGAAGTGTGTCTGCTTGTAAAAGAAGCAAGAATGAACTTGGGTTTAAAATAATGTGCAAATGAAGCAAGGGCGATGTAAGAAAAATACTCTTTTGCACAGCATGCTGTTAAAATGTGGAATATACCGCCTTGAAATGTGATAGATGCATATTGAATTGAAACATTCAAGAAAGCATAGAATGTTTGGATAGTCATTGTAGACAGGGCTATTTGATTTGTTTTGATTTATTGTAGTCATATGTAACTAAGTACACTGAGAAGATTTGATTTGTGAGCAGTACAGGCAGATCATAGCAAACAAGGAATTACAGATCATCGGGTATTTAGACTGAGTGAGGCATACAGGTTACAACTGCACAGGAGATGTGCGCAGCAAGATCAACATTAGCATGATCAACATTATTTGGAGTTAGAGAGTCTATTCAGCATCTATTAATGGCAGGGAAGAAGCTGTTCTTGAACCTGTTGGTGTTTATGTTTAAACTTATGTATCTTCTGCCTGTTAGAAGAGGTTGTAGGAGAGCATTACCAGGGTGGGAAATGGGAAAAAGGCAGGAAATTGGTACTTGGTAAAAGAGTTGATGCAGGCATGATAGGCCAAATGGCCTCCTTCTGTGCCATTATAATTCTATGAAAGCTTCCAATGTTTGGGTTTTCTGAACTAAAAGCATTGGTCTGAACTAATGACCTTTACTGTTAAATCTACCTGCTAGAAATCCCACAAATATTCCAGAAGAAATTTCTGACCTTTTTAAAAAAAACCATTGCAGAAATAACCAACATCTACATCAGTAAACAAAATACAAAAACACTGTGGATGTTGAAAATCTGAAGCAAAAGCAGAAATTTCTGGAGAATCTCAGCAAGTCTAGCAGCATCTGTGGAGAGAAATGGAGTCAATGTTTTACATCCAGAGACAACTTGTTTTCAGCATATTTTTTCAATAGTCCATTGTTCAGAAGAAGGGTCACTGGATGGAAAATATTGATACTGCCTTCTCTTCACAGATGCTGCCAGACCTGCTCAGATTCTCCAGCAAGTTCTGTCTTTGGTCCATTTATTATCATTTTGAAATCCAAACTCTGAAACTGAAATTCATAAATATAAGTCATACATCTTTCTTCACACCTTCTCCTAAAGAAGATTGAAACTGTAACCTCAACAAGCATTGTCTTTTCCAGATTTTTAAAATGTACGATTGGAGAATTAAACCCCACTGGGACAAATGTAAGTTTATACTCTGAAATTACTCCAAAACCATCGAAGGACTGTGGTTTGTATAAATGACACAACATCAACATTGTTGGAGAGATAAATTTCAAACTAATATAGTATCAACACAAGACTCGGTGTGTCTTTCTCCAAAAAATAGTTCTGTTGACAAGTGTCCCATATGACTTCTTAAACACCCTATTAATCTGGGATCTATGGGCAAACACTCAAGATCTCTTTGTTCCTCTGAGCTTCTTAGTGTTCATCATATATTGAATACTGCCTTGATTTGTTGCTTCATCTAAAATGCATCTTTGGAAATCTTTTGGAAGTCATACTTATCAGCAGTAAATTCCACCTTTCACTGATCTGACCAATCAGCTTCTTTCTTTCTCTCACCTAAGAACTTGTTCCTCACTATTAACCACCAAACCAATGCTTGTGTCATTTGCAAATTATCATTCGCTTCTATGTCCTCAAAAGAAACTAATGAATTGCTCAAATATGATTTCTGCTTTAGAAAACAATATTGACTGTGCCTGATAACTTATCTAAATAATAACTCTCATATTAATCCCATGACAGATGTTAAGCTAACTGGCCTGTGGTTTCAAGATTTTTGTCTCCTTTCAGTTTTGAATAAAGGAATTACACAGCTATTTTCCAAACTAATGGGATTGTCCCTGAATCTAAGGAACTTTAAAAAATTAGAACAAGTGCATCAAATATATCATTAGCCACTTTTTTTAAGATTGTTGAGGAATAACAGAAATTGGTCACCCTGCAGCTCCAATAATTTACTCAGTATCACTTCTCTGGTGATTGTAATTTTCCTGGGTTCCTGCCTCACTTCCATTTCCTGATTTATAGTTGCCGTTGAAATATTCCTTCTATCCTCCAGTAACAACTATTTATTTCAGCTGCTATCTTTTTGTTTTTCAATATTGCGGTTGTTACACATTTTGTTTTTGTATTGTTGATATTTTAGAATTTGTCTAATAGTGTAATTGCTGCTGATTCCCGTGCCTTGATAACTAAGGTCCTTTCAGGGAAGGAAATCTATTACCCATACCTGGTCTGGAATACACACAAATCCAGATTTGCAGTGATATGATTGATTCTTAAGTTCCCATTTAAATGGCCCAGGAAGTCACTCAGTTGCAGTTGGATGGTAGCTGGCCAACACATTCTCAAGGGCAATAAACGATACAAAATTAATGTTGGCTTTGTCAGCGACTCCCACATACAGTGAAGAATTTAAAAGCTATTACCAACTTCAGGAAGTAGTTTTTAAGTACTAAAAGAACATAAAAGAATACCAATACTAAAACAAGTGGTCATTCATTTTGATATTTATGGTGGCTCAGTGGTTAGCACGTCTGCCTCACAGTGCCAGGGACCTGGGTTCACTTCCCACCTCAGGTGACTGCGTGGAGTTTGCACGTTCTCCCCGTGTCTGCGTGGGTTTCCTCCGGGTGCTCCAGTTTCCTCTCACAGTCCAAAAAGATGTGCAGGTCAGATGAATTGGCTACGCTAAATTTCATTAGTCAGGATGAAATTCAGGGAAATGGGTCTGGGTGGATTACTCTTCGGATGGTTGTGTGTGGATTTGTTGGGACGAAGGGCCTGTTTCCACACTGTAGGGAATCGAATGTAATTTAAACCTACCTTTCTAAAACTTTCATCACAAAAATAATTTTTGTAACATGATTTTTAAAAACAAAACTGAAGTTACTTTTGGGCAATATTATTGATAAGTGAGATGTTGTAGTCAGAATCAAAACGCATACTTTTGAGGGAAGGAACATTAGAAGGTGGAACTGAATTCAGGAGCAAGGTGGCAGAGGGCAGAAACATTTTCTCTTGAAGGCATTCATTATTACTGTCACACATTCTGCTATCAAACTCAGCTAAATGTATTGCAATAAAAAAGTCAGCTCAATACTTGAAAATTCTTCCATAAGCAAACACAAGTTCGAGTTCCTGATGTTCTGTTCCAGCCAGCTGCTCTCATTCCTGTCATGAGAGCATTGCAGCATAATAACAGGATTAGGACATTCAACCTGTTGAGCCTGCCCTGCCATTTAATAATATCATGGATGATCAAACACTTCATCTCCCTTTTCTCCACATTCCATTGATAATCAAGGATTTTCAAACTCTAAATGCATCCAAAGATTGAATCTTGCTCAGCTTTAGTGCTCATTTCATTCATCGATCTGCATACAATTAGAAGTCACGTATGATTACTGTGTTGCCCATATATCAAGATTTCCAAATGTCCTGATTTATACCATGCCTCACGTTACCATTACTATTTGGTTTTTCAATAACTACAACTAATGTCTGCTGCCCTTTGCTGTTTCTTAGTTTCACCCAAAGAGTCTACACTTTGTTTTTCTGATTATAGATCTTTCCTTACTAATATATTGATCCCATTTCATATTTTACTTCTCTGTTCTCCTAAACATCAAATATCCTTGAATATTCAGTTCCCAGCTATCATGTAAGCATGTTTGTGTAATGGCAATTATATGATAAACATTTACCTCTATTATGTCTTTGGGTCATCTGTACACTTAGTGTCTTCAGGTAGAATGCCCTGAATTTTGAGCAGAATGTTATTATACTCTGAGCGACGTGGATAATAGTGAAGTGAGTAGTAGGATGTGTGAGGTGTTCTGTGAGTCCTGTCTGAATTATGAGATCATCTAGTCACCTCTTGTACACTTTTTTTCCTGAAGTGGTGAGATTCTTGCCAGTCAAAGGTGACCTCCCAATTGACGCTCATTATGCTTGTCAAATACCTGTTAACAGGCCAACTCTCCACAACATTCAATCTTACCAAACTCACCATAACAAACTAAACATCAGGAACACTCAACATGGAATCAGGGTGGAGGAAGCGTTCTTGGTAGGTTGAAGCGTTCTTGGTAATTGCTCCAAAAGACCTTTTTGTGGATATTGGGCATCAACATCTCACCCATGTTCCATGGCCACCAGCCACATATAGCCCACTTCATGGACACTGGCATTCAAAATGTGCCATCCTTAATCACCACTCATGACACAATCACTGATCCACTTGCAGGACATTTCTGTACTTCAGTGGAAACCTCAGGAAGGATAGTGTGTACTCAAGGGCAGATACCCAGCTCATGAACTGGACCACGCTGCATCTCTGTGCTCTTTGCACAGTCATAGTGCTTAATCACTGAGCCTACCTGTATGACTCCAGCATCCTTGCCTTGCAATTACTACTCTTGTCTTTTCACACACGTCTCCTGAGCCAGCGATACTACTACAGTCTTCCCAAAGCCAGAAAGCTTGGCATGATTGTCAGGAGGCCTTAGTCCAGTCAGGGAAAAATAGCCTTTGGTCAGGAATCTTGGCATAGTCAGTCAATGGTAGCTTCTGATACTAGTCCAGGTTCTGATTAGGGCAGTCAGAACCAGGATCCTCTCCTCCTAAACAGTGCACAGCCAAATGACAGGCAGCACACCACACGTTTTGATTCTTTCTGGCCTGCTGTGAGCTGTTTCCTCTTGAATGAGAGAAAGGTAGGTAAATATGAAAGATGAAAGCAGATGTAGTACTATTGGTGCAAGTGAAGAGGTGTCCTGAATGGGTGCACAGGCGTAGCAGAGAGCGTGCAGGGTTACTGGGGTCACAGGTTCGGATGGTGTAAATGATCGGAGAAGATTTTGTCTGCATAAATGAAGTGGGTACAGTACCAGAGATAGGGGCAGCCCTTGAGGAGCTTCAGCCTCTACAATTTATTTAACAGTTTTGAAGTTCTTGCAAGAGAGTAGGGACTGCAATGAAAATCAGCAAACTGACCACAGTTCTTTATTAAATGCACATAGTATTTGAAAAAAACAAATAAATTAACAGCACACATTGAGATTAAATGGTATGATCTTATTGCCATTATGAAGACATGGGTACAAGGAGATCAAAATCATGTACTAAATATTCAGAGTTATGTGTCCACCACTTCCTTTGGCAGCTCATTCCACACACATATCACCCTCTTTGTGAAAAGGTTGCTCCCTGGTTCCTTTTTATATCTTTCCCCTCTCACCCTAACCTATACCCTCTAGTCTGGACTCCCTCACCCCAGGGAAAAGAGCTTGTCTATTTATCCTATCCATGCCCCTCATGATTTTGTAAACCTCTATAAGGTCACCCCTCAGCCTCCAACACTCCAAGGAAAACAACCCCAGTCTCCTATAGCTCAAATCTCCTAACCCTGGCAACATCCTTATAAATCTTTTCTGAATGCTTTCAAGTTTCACAACATCCTTCCGATAGGAGGGAGACCAGAATTGCACACAACATTCCAAAAAGTGCCTTACTAATGTCCTGTATAGCCACAACATGACCTCCCAACTCAATAAAGGAAAGTATACCAAACGCCGCCTTCACTATACTGTCTACCTGCGACTGTACTTTCAAGGAACCATGAAACTGCATCCCAAGGTCTCTTTGTTCAGCAACACTTCCCAGGACCTTACCATTAAGTGTATAAGTCCTGTTGTGATTTGCTTTTCCAGAATGCAGCACCTCGTATTTTTCTAAATTAAACTCCAACTGTCACTTCTCAGCCCATTGGCCCATATGATCAATCTTCATGTAGAATGGGAAAATCAAATTAGAAAATGTTGTGATGAGGAAATTTCATAGAGTAAAATTAGCATGGTTTTTTAGAACAAAACATTGTGGATCCAGTTGGGCATTAGGCAATTTTAGATCTGGAAAGAGATCCTCTTAGGAAACAATGATCATAATATGCTTCACTTCAGCAGTCAATTTGACAGTGAGAAACAGATTGGAAATACTGTGCTCAACTTAAATAGTGGTAATTACATAAAGATGAGGGATGAGTTAGCTGAAGGGTGTTGGAGTGGCTCAGTGGTTAGCACTGCTGTCTCTCAGTGTCAGGGACCCGGGCTTAATTCCAGCCTCAGGCGATTGTCTGTATGGAGTTCGCACATTCTCCCAGTGTCTCCGTGGGTTTCCTTTGGGTGCTCTGGTTTCCTCTCCAGTCCAAAGATATGCAGGTTAGGTGAATTGGCCATGCTAAATTGCCCATAGTGCATTAGTCAGAGGTAAATGTAGGAGAATGGGTCTGGACTGGTTATTCTTCAGAGGGTCAGTGTGGATATGTTGGGCCAAATAGCCTGTTTCTACACTGTAGGGATTCTATGATTCCAATGAAAAGACAGTTGAGGAGCATTGACAACTGTTTAAGAAAATATGTCATGCCTTGCAACAAACGCATTTCTCAGTGAGGAAGGATTCCAGAAAGGGAATAAGCTGGCCATTGTCAATCAAAGAAGTTAAGGATAGCTTCAAATTGAAAGAAAAAAAACATACAATGTGGCCAGGATGTGATAAACCAGAGAATAAGGAAAGTTTTAAAAACAAACAAATAACAAGGAAGGCGAACTTAGCAAGTTTTCAGAGTTAGTAATGATGCTTTGTAGTAATTATGACGTTGTGACCAAAAAACCCTTGGTCAAACATGTGTAACCTTTTCTAGGGTTTAGATAATGTAAACACAAAGTTAGGTTCCAAGATTTTATTAGTTTTGCAAGGGCTAGAGCAGCCTATAGGAACCTCAACAGTGGAGGAGAAATTGTCACAAAATTTTGACTTTCTGCATTATTCTACACGTTTTCAAACTGCCAGTTTCATTTGAGTCAACTACGAAATCTCAAGTGTCACTGTCATTGCTGCAGTAAAATATAGGGTGATACTGTAGTATACAAAATGATAATAACATACCATCTCTGAACACTGAGATGAGCAAAAGTGCAAAGCACTGTTATGCAGCATTGTTACCATTGGCAACAAGCTTGCTGCCCAAGCATCACTCTCATTACTTGGTGTTTTACACAAAGTAATGCTAGGGTATGAAAGGCTCAAGGTGTGATGTGCTACTATTAATCTGTTGATCAGTAGATTTACCAGCTTGAATTCTGACTTCAATGCCACAGTGTTTAATCACACTGTACTAGCCTTGGCAAAGCTTAGCGACAATGTTTATATATCACCCAAAACTCTGATTTGTTTTAGTAATAGAGTGTTTGCATGACTGCCACACAAGATGTATGTATATGAACATAAGACTATAAGAAATAGGAACAGGAGTAGGCCATTCGTCCCTTGAGCCCGCTCCACAACTCACTCTAACATACCGCAACATCTATTACTCTGTATTTTCTCTGTATCCCTTGATTCCCCTGCACATCAAGAATCTTATCTAATCTTATCTGTCTATCTATCTCAGCTTTAAGTATACTCAAGGACATTGCTTCCATTGTTCTTTGTGGCAAACAGTTCCAAAGGTTTTCAACCTTCTGACACAAGAAATTCCCCAATGATGGCTCAGTGGTTAGTACTGCTGCCCCACAGCACCAGGGTCCCAGGTTCGATTCTGGCCTCAGGCGACTGGAGTTTGTACATTCTCCCCATGTCTGCATGGGTTTCCTCCGGGTGCTTCGGCTTCCTTCCACAGTCCAAAGATGTGCAGGTCAGGTGAATTGGCCATTCTAAAATGCCTGTAGTGTTAGGTACATTAGTCAGTGGGAAATAGGTCTGGGTGGGTTACACTTCGGAGGGTCGGTGTGGATTTGTTGGGCTGAAGGGCCTGTTTCCACACTGTAGGGAATCTAATCTAATCTAATCTCAGTCTTAAATTGGTGCTTCTTTATTCAGAGACTATGCCCTCTGATCCTAGACTTTCCCATAAGGGGAAAATTTCTCTCAACATTTACCTTGTCAAGCCCTTTCAGAATCCAAATGTTACAATGAGATCACATTCTTTGAAACTCCAGTAAGTCCTGATCTGTTTTGTCTTTGCTCATAAGACACCTCCTCCATACTGGGGATCATCCAAGTGAACATGCTCTGAATTGCCTCCAATGAAATTATGTCTTTCCTTAAATAAGGGGACCAAAACTTGCTCACAGTACTCCACATGTGGTCTCACAAACAACTTGTGCTATTGCAGTAAGATTTCCTTACTCTTATATGCCAATTTCCTGAGAATAAGGGCCAACATTCCATGAGCCTTTCTGTTTACCTGCTGCACCTGTGTTGTGTTTTATGGACAAATGCCCTCATGTCCCTTTGTGTTGCAGTTTTCTGCAGTTTTTCTCCATTTAAATAATATTCTGTTCATTTGTTCTCTCTTTCAAAATGGACAACTTCACATTTTTTTTACATTATACTCCATTTGCCAACTTATTGCCCACTAACTGAATCTGTCAATGGCGCTCTCTAAGTTGTTTGTATCCTTTTCACAAACTGCTTTTCCACCTATTTTTGTGTCATCTGCAAATTTGGCTACAATGCATTTACCTTTTTCCTCCATGTCATTAATATTTGTTGTAGCCAGGTGTGGTCCCAGCACTGAACCCTGTGGAACCCCACTGGCCATAGGTTGTCAACCTGAAAAGAGCCCCTTGTTCACACTTGCTGTTTCCTGCCCATGAATCAATTCTTTATCCGTGCCAACATATAATCTTCAGTACTGTGGGATCTTACCTTATGACATAATCTTTTATAAGGTACCTTGTCAAATGCACTCCGGAAGTCCAAATATAACATCTACTGGTTCCCCTCCACCAACTCTCATTGAGACTTGCTCAAAGATTTCTGATAAATTAGTCAGACACTATTTCCTTTTCATGAAGCCATATTTACTCTGTTTGATTAGATTATGATTTTCCAAATGTTAGCCATTGCTAGCCACTCATCGTCCCTCTTTGCAGTCATCATTCTCCTTGCCTGACCATTATCCACTCCTTTATCTGTCCAACTGTTTTCTCTCTTTGGTCTCTCTCTCTCCATGTATTCTTTACTTGTTATCCCCTCCCCCCATCCTATCTTCTATATAAAAAACAACTTTTTCCAAGCTACCATCAGTTCTGAAGAAGGGTAATTGGTCCTGGAATGTTGACTCAGATTTCTCTCCACAGATGCTGTCAGACCTGCTGAGGTTTCTCACATTTTCTGTTTATGTTTTCATAATTTTCCAAATGTTCTGCCATTGCTTCCTTAATAATTGATTTTGATACTTTTCCAACAATAGCTGTTCGGCTGATTGGCCTATAATTACTTGTTTTATTTTTGCATCCATCCCTTTTTGAATAGGAGTGTCAAGTTAACAATTGACCAATTCACTGGTATTTCTCCAGAATCCAACCATGTTTTGTAAAATTACAACCAATGCATCCACTATCTCTACAGCTACCTCTTTTGGATCTAAAGATGCAAGCCATGAGGTCCATGCTTCTTATCTACCTTTAGTCCCATTACCTTTCTACCTTCATTCCTTCCCTGTATCCTTTAATATTAATGGAATGTTCAAAGTATCTTTGAAGCAAAATAAACACTGAAGCAAAATATCTGATAAGTTCTTTGCCATTTCCTTGTTTCCCAAACCCATCTCCCCAGATTTGTTTTCGAAGAGGTATATGTTACTTTGACCTCTTTCTTCCTTTTTTTATATTTAAAGCAGCTCTTATTATCAATTTTTATATATTTCTCATTAGTTTGCCCTCACACTTCATTTTCTTTGTCTTTGATATCTTTTTAGTCCTCCATTTCTGAGTTCGGAATTTATCTCAGTCTTTGGAGCTGTCACTAACTTTGGCCTCCTTGCATGAACATAGAACATTACAATGCAGTACAGGCTGTTTGGCCCTCAATGTTGCACTGACCTGTGGAACCAATCTGAAACCTATCTATCCTACACTATTCCTATTTTCGTCCATATGATTATCTAATGGCCATTTAAAATCCTTAAAGTTGTCAAGTCTACTGCTGTTGCAGGCAGGGCGTTCCATGCCCCTACTACTCTCTCAGTAAAGAAACTACCTCTGACATCTGTCCTATATCTATCACCCCCTCAATTTAAAGCTATGTCCCCTTGTGCTAGCCATCACCATTAAAGGAAAAAGGCTCTCACTGTCCACCTTATCTATCCCTCTGATTATCTTATATGTCTCAATTAAGTCACCTCTCAACCTTCTTCTCTCTAGTACAAACAGCCTCAAGTACCTCAGCCTTTCCTTTTAAGGCCTTCCCTCCATACCAGGCAACATCCTAGTAAATCACCTCTGAACTCTTTCCAAAGTTTGCACATCTTTCCTATAATGCAATACTAGAGTGAGGCTGCTCTAGAGTTTTGTACATGACGTTGTGGCTCTGAAACTCGATCCCTCTACCAATAACAGCTAACACACTGTATGCCTTCTTAAAAAAAACCTGTCAACCTGGGGGGCAACTTTCAGGGATCTATGTACATGTACACAGAGATCTCTCTGCGCATTTACACTGCCAAGAATCTTACCATTAGCACAGTACTCTTTATTCTTGTTGCTCCTTCCAAGGTGAATCACCTCACACTTCTTCACATTAAATTCCATTTGCCACCTCTCAGCCCAGCTCTGCAGCTTATCTATGTCCTTCTGTAACCTACAACATCCTTCAGCACTGTCTATAACTCTATCGACCTTAATGTCATCTGCAAATTTACTAACCTATCCTTCTACACCCTCATCTGGGTCATGAAGGGACCACGAGTACGAACTGAACTAATAACTGAACCCAAGGATGAACATTTCCCATCAACCACCACCCTCTGTCGTCTTGCAGCAAGCCAATTTCGGATCCAAACCGCAAAATTACCCTCAATCCCATGCCTCCGTATTTTGCGCAATAGTCTACCAATGGGGAACCTTTTCAAATGCCTTACTGACATCCATATACGTCATATCAACCACTTTATCCTCATCCACCTGTTTGGTCATCTCCTCTAAGAATTCAATAGGGTTTGTGAGGCATGACCTGCTCTTCACAGAGCCATGTTGGTTATCCCACATCAATTTATTCCTATTTAGATGATTATAATTCTTATGTCTTATCACCTTTTCCAACATTTTACCCACAACCGAAGTAAGGCTCACTGGTCTATAATTACCAGGGTTGTCTCTAATCCCCTTCTTGAACAAGGGGACAACATTTGCTATCCTCCAGTTTTCTGATATTATTCCTGTGGACAATGATGGCATAAAGATAAAAGCCAAAGGCTCTACAATCTCCTCCTTGGCTTCCCAGAGATTCCTAGCATAAATCCCATCCAGCCCATTTCAAATTTTCCTGAATTGCTAACACCTCCTCCTTGTGAATCTCAATCTCGTAGCCTGTATCTCCGTATTCTCCTTATTTATTTCATTCTTTTTTTATTTCAACTTAATAGTCTCCTTAGCTTCCTTGGTTAGTCATAGTTAGTTTATCCCTCTCATAGAATGTTTTCTCTTTACTGGGATGTATTTTTGCTGAGTCATGAATTACCTCCTTAAATATCTGCCACTGCTTGCTTACTGCCATTTCTGCTAATCTGTCTTCCCAGTTCACTTCAGTTCTATTTTTTCATTTATGTTAAACACAGTTGTTTCCAACCCATGTTTCTAACTCTCGAACTGAACATTAAATTTGATCATGATGATCACTACTTCCCAGGGGATTTTCTTTACTCTGAGGTAATTTATTAAACCTGCCTCATTACCCATTACCAGATCTAAGATAGCATGTTCTCTGGTTGCTCTATGTCATATTTCTCTAAGAAGCTATACACTGTATGAATTTATTATCATTGCTACCCTTTGCAATTTGATTAACCCAATCAATATGAAGATTAAAGTCACCCATAATTCTCAATTCATTTTTACATGTTCCCATTATTTGTTGATTTATAGCCTTTGACAGAGTGGCTATTCTTTGTGGGTCTGTGCACTAATCTGACCAAAATCTTCTTTCCCTTGCTGTTTTTTGCCTCCGCATTTACAAATGGACTGGACATCACCTGAACCAAGATCATTCCATCACAACTGTCCTCATTTCCTTTTACTAATCGTGCTACACCACTGCCTTCTCGATCCCTGAATGTTAAGTTCCCAGTTTTGATTTCCTTGTAAACATCAATCTTATTCCAAATGCTTTTTACATTAAAATACAAAGCCTTAGCTTTGTTTTATTATCAAATTTCCTTGCACTTTGAGTTCCTTGGTGGAAAATAATATTCATACAAACTATCCCTTCAGTTTAAAGCCCTATGTGATTTGCCCAGACTCTGGACCTAGTATGGTTCAGGTGAAGTCTGTTCTATTGGACCATCTCCCTCCCTCCTTCCCCATTACTGGTGACAATGCCTCATAAATTTGAACTAATTTCTCCTACACCAATGTTCGAGTCATGTGTTTACCCTTTTAATCTTGTTGACTCTGAATCAATTCACTTGTGGCTCAGATAGTAATCTGGAAATTATTACTTATTTGGTTCTGCTTTATAATTAGCCCCATGCTGCTCGTGTTCCCTCTGCAGAACCTCTTTCCTCTTTCTACCTATATCATTGATACCTATATAGACTACGACAGGTAGATCTTTCCCTTCCCACTCCAAGTTCCTCTACAGCCCAGATGAGATATCCTACATTGGCAGGCAGCAGAGCCTTCAGGATGCTTGATCCTTGCCATAGATATCAATGTCTATTCCCCTAATTATATTATCCTTGATTACACTACTTCTCTCTTTTCTTCCTCAGCTTTAATAGCTTTCTGTACAATGATGCTGTGGTCAGGTTGTTCATCCTACCTATAGCCCCTGCTGTTGTTCTCACAGGGAACAAGAATCTCAAATCTGGTAGGTGAATGCAACAGCTGAGGTTCCTTCAGCACCACCTCTACCTGCCTCGCTGGTAGTCATACCCTCCTGTTCCTGACCATTGACTGAATTTGGGGTAGTTAATCTAAGGGGTGTGATTGCATTCTGAACGACAGCATGCAGGTAACTCTGCCTCTCGCTGATGTGTCACAGTGTTCGAAGTTCAGACTCCAAGTCTCTGAGTCAGAGTTCCTCAAGGAACCAACACTTGCTGCAAATGTGGTCAAGATGAACTACAATGTTCTCATATCAATGACAACACATTGCCTGGCCTGGCATCTTTTTTGTTGTTTTCTTAGTTCTTAATTTGTGTTTCTAAAAATTTCACACTGTTGTTGCAGTTCTAAATCTATTAATATGTCTACTAGATTCCTTCAATCTGAAAGTTTACTAGATAATCAAATTAGCAGCTATTACCAAGCAATGAATTTACGATGTTCTTGTGATGTTGCACTTTTTTTTACGGTTGTGTCCCTGATCCTGGGTTCAATTTATGCAAACTATGAAACAAAAAAGTAAGCGAAAAGCGCTTCTCTCCTCTGCACTGAATTCCCACGCTGCTCCAAAATCCCTCAAATATATACTTATTCCAAATGTGATCTTATAATCAATGCTTTGTACATTTCATGGTGGATACGTGCATTTACATTTCTGATTGTTATCTGAGACTTTGGAAATTGAAACAAAGAACATTTAAACCTTCATTTATCTGTATTGCAGCAAATTTAAGCTCTATTTCCAGATGCCAAGCTCCTTTCGTGTGACCAAAGTACTCAATATTTTAAAGCACTGGTGATACTTATTCACATGTAGTATAAATACATTTTCTGATTTGATTTATTGTAGTCACATGTACCTAGGTACAGTGAAAAAGTTTTGCATGCCATACAAGCAGATAATAACATACAAAGTACATAAGGGTGATAGAACAGAACAGAATACAAAATTACACTGCAGTGTAGAGCTACAAAGAGTGACATCAGCATTAAATTTGAAATTTGAGATGTCCATTCAGAAGTCCATTAACAGTGGGAAGAAGCTGTTTTGAATCTGTTGGTACATGTGTTTAAACTTCTGTATTATCTGCTCGATGGAAGGGGCTAGAAGAGATTATAACTGGGATGGCAGGGGTCTTTGATTACACTGGCTGCCTTGCCAAGCCATGATGCATCCAGATAGAATACTTTTTAATGGTACATCTATAAAAATTGCTAAGAGTCTTTATGGACAAGCTGAATTTCCTTGAGTCTCCTGAGGAAGTAGAAGTGCATTGTGTTTTCTTGTCCATCACATCAATGTCTGTGGACCAGGACAGATTGTTGGTGATTGTTACTCCTAGAAACTTGATGCTATTGACCACCTCCACTTCAGCTCTACTAATGTAGATCGGTTGTGCTATCCACCTTGCTTCCTGGAATCAATGACCAACTCTTTCATTTTGCTGATATTGAGGGAGAGGTTGTTATTTTTACACCATGTCACCAACCACTCTATCTCTTTCCTGTATTCTGTCTTCTCATTATTTAAGATCCGGCCTACAATGGTGGTGTTGTCAGTAAACCTATAGATGGAGTCAGGATGAAATTTGGTCACACAGTCATGAGTAGACAAGGAGTATACAAGGGGCAGCTTTGCGGGGTGCCATTGTTAAGGATTGTCATGGAGGAAGCACTGTTGCCTATTCTCACTAATTGTGGTCTCTGGGCCAGGAAGTCAAGGATCTGCAGAGGGTGGAGCAGAGACCTAAGTCTTGGAGTTTGGAGATTAGCTTGGTTGGAATTATAGTGTTGAAGATGAAATTGAAGTCAATGAGTAGGATCCTGACATAGTTATCCTTGTGATCCAGATGTTCTAGGAATGAGTGTTGGGCCAGGAAGGTGGTGTCTGTTGCGGACCTGTTATAATGGTAGGTGAATTTGAGATTGAGGCAGGCTGAGAGGCTAGAGTTGATAGGAGCCATTACCAACATCTCAAAGCACTTCATAATTATGGAGATCAGAGCTACTGGGAGGTAGTCATTCAGGCCTCTTGCGTGCCTTTTCTTTGGTACCAGGATGACGGTGGTCTTCTTGAAGCAGGTGGAGACTTCAGTTTGTAGCAAGCAGAAGTTAAGGATGTCAGCAAGTACTTCTGCCAGCAAATATGCGCAGAATCTGAGGGCATGGCTGGGGACTCCATCTGGGCTGGTTGTTTTCTGTGGATTCACTCTCAGAAAGGCTGATCTAACATCAACAGTGGTGACCAAGGGAACATGTGCATCTGAGGCTGTTAGGACAGGTGACACCATTTCACTGATTTTCTGTTTGAAATGAGTGTCAAATGCATTGAACCCATCAGGAAAAGGATATATATTTTTGTCCACTTTCTATTTTGCTTTGCTTTGTAGCCCGTTATGTTGTGTAGGCCTGTGGTGTAAAATTCCAAGCAGTGGAATGTGGTGAAACGGTTAAAAATTATGTCCCAATACATGTGTGAATCTAACCGGAATGGAGGTGTTGCTTAGTCCCGTATGAATCTTCTTATCTGTATGTAACCAGAATGGAATGTGTTTTTTAGCCTTGCTCTGCTGTTCACATGAATGTTTATATCTGGAAAAGAGTATATCAGCTGGAAAAGTCTCCAGTTCAGGGAGTCTGCTCCGGGGTTACGTTTAACCGCCGAGCGTGGGTTGTTGGCAACCGCTCTACGAGAACTGACGGCTCCCAGTTCCGGGAACA